>NW_027397068.1:10181150-10323732 GCF_003265705.2 Callorhinus ursinus
GGGTGGGAGGGATGGGGTGGCTGGGTGATAGACATTGGGGAGGGTATGTGCTATGGTGAGCACTGTGAATTGTACAAGACTGACGAATCATGGATCTGTACTTCTGAAACAAATAATGCAATATATGTTAAGAAAAAAAAGAAGAAGAAGATAGCAGGAGCGGAAGAATGAAGGGGAGTAAGTCGGAGGGGGAGACGAACCATTAGAGACGATGGACTCTGAAAAACAAACTGAGGGTTCTAGAGGGGAGGGGGGTGGGGGGATGGGTTAGCCTGGTGATGGGTATTAAAGAGGGCACATTCTGCATGGAGCACTGGGTGTTATGCACAAACAATGAATCATGGAACACTACATCAAAAACTAATGATGTAATGTATGGTGATTAACATAACAATAAAAATTATTTAAAAAATAAAATAAAATAAAATATACAGGTTTCTTGAGCAAGCCATCCTACTTTGGGAAATCTATTTTACAGAAACAAAAGCAGCAGTTCATATATATATTAAGGTATTCTTTCAACTTTATTTGTCCATGAAAACAAGCACCTAAAATGGGAGGAGTATCTCATCATAAACACCCATACTACATTATATTATGTAGCTATTAAAAAGATTGTATTTGAGGTAAAAAGCTAATCTCCTTAAATTTCCTTAATGTACAAAGAGGCTCCATGAATCAATATTGAAAAGGACAAATAATTCAATTTTTCAAGTGTGCACAGAATACAAATAGTTCACAGAAAAATAATCCGTACACCCTTAATGACAAGAAATGGCACGCAATCATAATAAGAAAAATGCAATTTAAAACTGCCTTGAGATACAGCTCCACCTATCATATTGCAAGGGACAGAAAGTTTGATGACATACCGTATTGCCAGAGCGTAGAGATTTGGGTCCTGCCTTATTGGTAGAACTATAAATAATACAGTGTCTCTGGAGGGCCGTTGGACTATAGGTGCCAAAATTAAAATCACACATTGGACCTAGCAATTCCATTTCTAGAAATACATCCTACAGATAAATTTACATGTGTAAAAAGTGATATAGTTACAAAGGCAAGGAGAGACTGACAAAATTTTCTTTGGTAGGGAGCGCATCAAGTATATTTTGGTATATCGATATAATAGAAAGCTTAGGCAGCCATCAAAAAGAATGAAACAATAACAATGATAAAAGAATAAGGTAGTCTTACCTGTATGGATACGGAACACTTTCCATTAAGTGAAAAAAAGCAAGAGAAGACAGTGTGGGAGGAATTCTACCCTCAATAAAAAGTGTGTGTTTTCACATATAGAACAGCTCTGCAGGGCTTCAGAACATAACATAATGGTGATTGTGTTGTGGAGGGATGGGGAGTGGCTACAGGACAGGAGGAAGAGGAACACAATTTTCACTGAATAACATTTATCCCACCTTTTTTTTTTTTACCATGGGCATGTATTGCCTTTATAAAAATAAATAAAATTTAATTTTAAAAAGATCTATAGTAATGGACCTGGAGAGATGCCCACAATGTATTATTAAGTAAGAATAAAAGATTGCAGAGTAATATGTATAATATGATCCTATTTTTGTTAACACGCTAAGTAAACCGAGTTATTTGCATATGCACATACGCACAGAGAGAATGGTGTGGCACGAGGGATGAACTTAGATTACCTCGGGGGAAATGGGTTTGGGGTAAAGTAGGAAAGAGATGATTAGCTTCTACTTATATGTTTCTTTTTTATTTGACTTGTCATAACAAAATAACATCATTTTTAAGTTTTAATAATCCAATACAGTAAAGAAAAAAAATGCCTGGGTGGAATTGTGAGTGATATTTAGTTTCTTCATTACACTTCTGTTGTATTTGAATATGAATTACAATGAGTTCAAAACCACAAAGTCTTACCTACTCAGTATCATTCTTCTCCTATAGTCTCTTTCGACGTATGTGCACTGTGGCCCACTGAGGCCTACATGCTCTTTTGTCCAGAGATGCAATATGTATCTGTTCCATACACAACCCCATTTAATTCCACTGTACATTTACAAATAGTTAAGAGACCACACTTACCTCAAACCCACACTCCAAGAGTACCTACTGTCTTCACGTCTCATTTGACCCTTGGTATAAGTTACTGCATAAACAGTAACAGTGCCATGGCAAGCCCTAATGCTGCCTGAGGCAAAAGGAGAAACCAGTAATACTGATCCCGTCTTTACTTAAAATGTTGTTATTGTGTTCGTCATGAATTTTTGCATTAATTTTGATTTTTAAAATACTGCATTATTATCTTTAATGAGTTTGTTGATGCTCCCTTAAAGTTTACATTCGAGGCAAATGCCTCACTTGCCTCACCCAGCCTGGCCCTGCTGAGGCCAAGACAGAATGAAAAGGGGGCACAAGGATGGGCTTATTCCAGGAGCCCAGAAATTATGCCAGAGGTTTATGCTCTGCCAAGGGCACAGGGTGAATTCAAATACTCCTGCCTACCCAACTAAAGCATGAGCTCCTTTGGTTTTGTCTTTTATGCTAGAGCTATTCTGTCTAGTACAATAGATTCTAGCCACACGTGGCCATTTAAACTTATGTTAATTAACATCACAGTAGAAGAAGGAGGAGGAGATCCTGGTATACATCTGAGGCAGCTCTGTGAGGATGGATAGGGTGCTCCATGGGAAAAACATGGGACATAACGCAATGGCCAGTTCACAGTACACACAAGGTCATTTGTTCCTTCCATTCATCCATCATCATAGTAAAAGGGACAGTGAAAAAATAAATGAGCAAAATGTGGTGGGAAGTGCTAAGAAGAGAAATAAAGCAGAGAAAGGGGATGTGGCATGTATGTCCAAGTATAAAGGCAGTAACAGCAGTACGGGGGGTGGGGGGGAAATGGGGGAGGGTGGCTGCAGGATGGACCAGCTTCAGGCAGAGGGAGCACTGAAGACCCTGAGGCAGGAAGGGTTTGGATCCATGAGGAATAGCCAGGAGGCTACTGGCTGGAGTGGGGAGTGAGGAAGAATGGGTATGATGTGGCCACCATTGGACTGGTGAGCTTTAGCCTCTCTTTCCCAGGCATAGATCTTTAGAAATCGTGCTACTCTGTGAAAATATCCTTGCTGTTTTGTCTTTCTTCCTGTCCCTTTCTTGTTTTAGGCTATCGCAGGAGGTTCTGTCACCATCCCATACTTCCTTGTGGCCCGTGAGACCTGATTTCTGACTGCCCCTCCCCCATCACCACAGCGTTTCCTCTGGAGCTCTGAGTCCTCATTGACTCTCCTTCCTCCAGGAACACTGCACTGTTCGAAGTTCCATTCCTCGGGTGTCACCCACCAACGCAGTTCCTGCAGGGTGTCCTTACATCTGATCACCACTCAGGTTCTATGATTTAAGTTTATAATTCTCATTACCTTCTCTTTGTGGCCCAAAACTACCTAAGACCAGGCGTGATATCCCAAATGGTCAATAGCGGGTAGGCAGGGCCTGGTGAAGCATCTTAGAGCTGGGGCAGGTCATGGGCCCCACTGTGCCAGGTTAACTTTCGCAGCTGGCTGTGTAAGGTCTGGGAGGTGACAGGAAGGGCAGGGCACATTCAGGGCTCAAAGCAGTGGTGGCTTCCTAGCCAGCACGGAAGCGTTAACTATTTAACAGCTGGTACAGCCATACCGGCATCTGTCCGCTGAATATGCACCCTGCCCCAGGCCACATTTACAACTTAATACTGACTGCTGCTCTAGTTTTCTGTCTGAGGCCTTGACTTGAAATTCACTGTCGTGGGCTCCTCCAGCAATGATAATCAGGAGAGGCTAACTTGATCTCATGCGTCCTCGCATCGACTACGCTCAACAGCACAACCCTCACGGACGGGCCAGGCGTCTTCTTCCTAGAACCATCTGTGTCTGGGAGAAAGATGCGTGAGGGGATGGAATTCATCCTCTTTAAACCATTCAGAGATGATCTGCTTGAGTGCACCACCACCAACTGCTCCTTTTGCATCAAACATTCAGATCATGTTCGCAGCCACTGGAACAACACCACGCAGGCCTGCTGAGCAATCCGACACCAGGATAATCTCTGAAGCTCACAGAAGCTTATTTGTGACCCTGACAAGCGGAACCTCTGTGAAAGACGGAGGCCACCTCCAAGTTCTCCTGCCTTCATGTTTCTCATTAAATCTGAAACCACATTCACTCTCCAAAAAACTCCTCAACACAGATAGTTAAACTTTTAAAGACTGTTGTGCTCTGCCAGTGTCCAACACAAGGCACGCCTGGAGAGTGGCAGGGAAGAGGGAGTGGGGAAAGTGAAGAGGGGTGGGTTTGGTAGGCACTCCTCCTACTGCCACTCAAAAGTGCTGCCCCCTGAACTTCTCTCATCAGAGATGGCGTTCCACTGCTATTGTCTGGAAGCACAAAGGAAAAGGAGGCAAAGGAGGTCACCCTGCATGTATCTGGGTTTTTCATTTGTTTATTTCTTGAGCTACCTTGTCATCTAACAAATGTTGGAGGGAACTTCTGGTTCACGATGGCAGACTAGATGCATATATTTGCCTGCCATCTCTCTTGGGAGATAAACCCCTCACCAAAATATGTGCAGATGCCCCCTCCCCTCCCCAGAGACCACCAGAAATGTGAGGCATTAAATTGGCAGAGCAAGGGAAAGACCCACCTGACAGAGGGTATTTACAGAGTTTTGTTGGGCAAGGACTTACAGTAGAAGTTAGAAAGCCTGGTCAGAATTTGGAAATTAGGCAGTTATTGGAACAGTCAGTGCTCTTAGGAACTCTTAAGTCCACAGGGGTTTCTAGAAATACATTAACGGTGTTAAAACCACTTGAAATGCTTGTCTTACCTGTGGTGGCTTTGGTACACTTCATCTGTTTTGCAAATCATAGTACTGTTCATGGCAAGCAGTGGTTCTCTTCTTCAAATACAAAAATTAGAAAAGAAAAAAATCCATAATGGGGAGCAATAGAAGTGGCATCACCAATAAATGAGAAATTGCAGCAAATTTCTGGAAAACAAGGTCAACAAGAATGGTTAGATATGTAAGGCGGGCAGAGAAGAGGCAGCCTAGAATATCCTGTGAGAAAGTTTACAAAAGAGGGGTCACCTTTGTGTGTGGCCAGACATCTAATAGTAATAGCTATCATGTTATAGAGTGTTCACTGTGCCATGTGCTTTCTATACATTATCTTCCTTAATCCTTGAAATGGCCTGATACAGTAGGAATTACTATCCATTTTTTATAGATTAAGAATCTGAGACTCAGAAAGATTAAATAATTGTCTAATTTTGCACAGTTAGCAAGTGTCAAGCCTGGGTTCAAACTCACAGAACTTGACTGTGAGCTCTACAAAGCAAGGATTGTTACCTCTGGTGCACTATCATATCTCCAACTTAGTTCAGTACTGGGGTACATGGCAGACTCTCTTCTCTCTCTCTTTCTCTCTCTCGCTCTCAACCCCTGCCTCCTCACCTCCCCATTTCTCTCTACCCCACTCTCCTTCTATCCCTCTCTCCCTATCTCTCCCTCTATATCTATCATCTATCATCTATCAAGAGAAGACGGATGGATGGATGGATGGACAGAAGGATGGTTGGATGGATGACTGGATGATTGAACCAACCAACCCAAATCCACCTCCAAAACCATCACACCTAACTGCCTCCTCAGGACTCTAAAGTACCCTATAAATCAGTCTACAGACTATACCCAGAGATGCTAGTTAAAGCCAGAGGGATGTAGAGACTATGGACCTTAGGAAAAAAAGTCCAGATTTAGGGTGGGGAGGAGATTAGCAGCAGAGAAGCATGACAGAGGAGATTATGGTCAGACAAGGATCTATGAATCCTGACCAAAATGTCCAAGCAAGAAGAAGCCAAGAATTGAGAGAAGTCTTGAGTGGCAGGCCTGGGGCACCATCCCAGCACAGGAACAGGGCCTATTACCTTGTGCTTGGTTTGAGCCAAAAGGCCAAGAAGCAGCAAAGCATGATGTGGAACCAGAGGCTCTGGGACCCAGGTGCTCGCTATATTTATTCACGTATTTATATGCTGCCTGGTTCTAAGAAGAACATGAGGTACCTTACAAGGATATGCAAAGTACAAGCTAACATAAATAAAAGCTAGGTGGGAAAGGAAAAGGCAAATAACAAGGATTGGGGCATAAGAGGAAGCCAGGAATGATGCAAGCATGCATATCTTAAAACCCCATGCACAAGCTGTGGGACAATCATAAGTCTACCTCTAAAGGAGATAGAGGAAAGGAGTCCAGAGGAAACTCAGTAGTCCCTTTCTTCCCTGCCCAAGTATAGATTACTTAAGTCGTAGACATGGAAATCAGACATTAGCAAGAGCATGATAACAGCACATTTGGAATGCACAGCTGAAGTGTGCAACCAAATCAACTTGCCACTGCTCTCCACTGGCCCACATTCTCTCATGGCTCTGCCCTCTGGGGGAAAGTTCACATCCACAGGCAGAAACCCTCAACCAAGAGGTTTGGAACAGGGAAGGATGGAAAGAACCCAGATCCTCAATGCTTTTTACAAGGTAGCCTTTTACAAAGTAAGCCTCAACCCATTAACTGTTGGTTGTCACCCACCAGTCAGGGACTCCTACACTGTGACAGAGAGAAAGGAGAGGGCGGAAGAAGCTGGGGGTGGTTCTCCAGTGGCAGTCTTCCCCATGCAGACACAAGGAGTGGGGCTACCTGCTCGCTGCTGACATACCCCTTGGGACCATAAATGAAAAGGCTTGTTCACTTTCTTTTTTTTTTTTTTGTACCCTTTTCCCCAACTCCTCTCCCTCTAATTATTGGCAGCAGATATGCACCTGGGTAATTTGGGAAAAGCTGATTTTGTCTAGCTTGCACCAGAGAGCTTTGGCTAGGTGGGGAATGCTACTTTGGCTCTCCGCGGCACCATGTGATAGAATGGCCTGGAATCTTGCTTTGTTGTTCTGTTCCCCCATTCCAGAGACCATATGCCTGAGACCGGAGCCAGGCCTAGGGTAATGGGGAGTTTGTGGTGAGCACTTTCACAGCGAAGTTTGCACCTGGTAGCATTCAGTTATTATTCATTGCAAATCCCCTATGATTTTCAATGATCTGTTGTACTAGGATTCAAGAAAAATGACATCTGAGAATTGTCCAATTTTCAGCATCAAGATCTAAATTTTTGTAAATCTCATCCATAAAATATCTGTAGCAAGGATGGTAGAAATAATACATGGGTGATAGGAAGCTAGTTCTGAGATAATGGTCAGAGCTTAAATTATACAGCTCCTGGTGTCATGGATCCTTTTCCATAAAGTCTGACTCAGAACAGTAAGGAACATTTCCTAGAGTGAATGCAGGAGCTATACTTAAAATCTGTGGGGAAAAAGGAAACTGTAGCTCTTAAGCATGAGACAAATTTCTCTCTCCCACTACTTCTCTTGAGAAAACTCAGAGATCCTCATTTGACCTGAGTTTTAATCTATTTCTGGATCCATGTAGAACACCAAATCTGCTAATAGGAAGCATTATCATTGAGTTATTTTTAATGTTTTGGCACTAAAACTTCCCTGACTAATCAATGATTTCCAGCTCAGCTAAGCCTTCCACCTAAGACTCTCCAGCTCAATGTTTGTCAGCTCCTCATTGCTCTGTTTCACCTCAATGCCCTTAGAGCAGACAAGAAGCTATAGGGTCCTTCATTTGTAAAGTTCTTCTCAGAAAGAGACCGTAAGGTTTGAGAGCTACGGTGAACTTCTGAAGGACATGGATTAACTTTCCACTCTACTACCAGCTTTCTTCAAAATCTTAATTATCCCCTTTCTCAAAGAGTTATTACCATTAAGCTAATTTAATGAACTGATGTAATGATTATGGAGGAGTTAAGAAATATAAAAGTCCAGTCACTTCCATCTCTACAATAGAATTTTTTAAAAATAGAATTTGAAAAAAATGAATATTCATATTCTACCCAATAAATGGTTGCACAGCTAATTTACACATAAGGAAATAGAGGCAGTAAATTTTCAAGGATAGAAATGCTTTTCTTGATAGCAATGAAACAAATGCCAAGTTAAATAACTTCAAGTTATCATTACTCATCTATTTAAATGATTATTAAGCATTGTTGATGGATCTGTTCAGAAATACATACTCATATACATTTTGGGAGCAAAATTCATCAACACTGATCAAAAGTTATGAAGGTTTTGGGCACCTGGGTGGCTCAGTCAGATTTCCATAAAGTGGAAAATTGAGTTCCACTTTATGAAATTTACCACAAGCAAAATTTAACAAAAACAACAATAATGTATAAAAATGGTCACAGGGATGTTATTTATTATAGGAGAAAATTGTAAATAACCTGATTCCTAGCAGTAGGAGAATGGCTGAGAAAATTGTTTGATATCAACATAGTTGTTGCTCTAGTACCTGATAGTTCTTCAAAAACAGTTTAATAACCCACATTTAATGTAATTATTGATATGCAATTTGTTTCTGTCTCATGTCTTTTGCCATTTCTTTGTTCTTCTATTATTGCTTTTTCCGTGTTAAACAAATATGTTTTAGTGTTCCATTTTAATTCCTCTGTTGATTTTTTTAGCTATATTTTTTAAGTGATTTTCTTAGAAATTGCTCATGGGATTACAATGTGCATATTTATCACAGTTGACTACAAATTGATACTAACTTAATTTTGATAAAATAGAGCCACTCTATTCCAATATAGTTCCATTTCTTTCCTCTTCCTTTGTTATTATTGTTATATATACTATATGTCATTATAAATACCATATATACTCACATATAATCATATACAATATATCACATATAACTTATATGAGATGTATGATCTCATATCATAATCACATAGTATATATAATACATATTATATATTATGCATGATATATATCACAAACCCAACAGTGTATTATAGTTACTGCTTTAAGCAGTCATCTTTTATTTTTTTATTTTTTTTAGTATTGTCAGAGTAAACATTTTTTTAAGTTTTTTATTGTTATGTTAATCACCACACATTACATCAATAATTTTTGATATACTGTTCCATGATTCATTGTTTGTGCATAACACCCTGTGCTCCACGCAGAATGTGCCCTCTAAGCAGTCATTTTTTAAAAAATAAGATGTGAAAAGAGAGAAAAAACAATGTTACAGTCTCATATTTACCCACATATTTAATATTTTTGGTGCCCTTCATTCCTTCCTGTGGATTTGAATTACCATCTGTTAGAATTTCATTTCAGCCTGACTGACCTTCTGACTTTCTTCAATATCTTTTGTAGAGTAGGTGTTCTAGCAACATAGTCTTCCATTCTTTTATCTGGGAATGTATTTATTTCACCTTTATTTTTGAAAAATAATTTTGCATGATACAGGATTCTTAGTTGGGTTTTTTCTTTCAATGCCTTGACTATGTCATTTCACTGCCTTTTAATCTCCATTGTTTCTAATGAGAAATCAATTCTAATACTTCCAAGTCTCTTTCATATGTCCACATTCTAATTCATTCATCTTGTTCTCCATACTTTCATCTCTTTAATTTAGTAAGATTTGCAGTACTGTTGCTATTGTTACTGCTCATTTAACTTTTTGATCTCTTTGTAATGCTTTGTATGGAGGATGAGTGGGTCTGAGTTCATTCTCCTTCAAAGTCATAACTTCTTGTTCTGGTGCTGTTTCAATTCTTTTTCTTTTTTTAAGATTTTTATTTATTTATTTGACAGAAAGAGACAGCAAGAGAGGGAACACAAGCAGGGGGAGTGGGAGAGGGAGAAGCAGGCTCCCCACTGAGCAGGGAGCCCGATGCGGAACTCGATCCCAGGACCCTGGGATCATGACCCGAGCCAAAGGCAGACACTTAACGACTGAGCCACCCAGGCGCCCCGGTGCTGTTTCAATTCTGTGAAATACCCAGTTATGGGAGGTTTAACTGAAGTGGGATGAGGCAGAGACAAGCACTGAGAACCCACAGAACCCAAGCAAGCAGATGGCATTAGCAAGGTCCAGCAATAGGTGACAGGATGAATGACAGACAGGATTGTCAACAGAGATCTGGCAACATTCAGAAGCATAAGTAAGAAGATAACCAGCGCCATGATGTCTATGATCAGGTTAGCAGAACTCAGCCCAGGGCTAAGATCAAAGTTGGGTTCCAATGTGACTCTGCAGAAAAGACCAGGGCTTTGGCATTAGAGAATCTTATATGATCCTGAGCAAGTTCTTAATCTATGTGAGCCTTGTTTTCCTATCTATAAAATAGAGCTTACAATGCCTATTATTATTGCAAGATTGTTGTAAGGACTAAAATATGTAATGCACTATGTGGAACATGGTATGTGTTTAATAAATGGTAACTGCTTATAGCATCATAAATGAAGGGCTGATAATATAAGCAAGACCTCATTCCTAGAGGACCTGTCAAAGCATAGATGTAGGCACTAGGTGAACAAGGTGAAAATTTAGTTCTTAAAACTTAGACCTAAGGTAAGATTCCATTTAACTGCATGGAGACAAAGATCAGAGCTGGACTGTGTCCAGAAGTCACCTAAATATTGTATGAGAACTCCTCATGTTTCTATCTGAAGTATCTGGCGACACTGATACAGAATGAACATATTTAACAGGTTGTGAAGTTCTTTTCTACAATGGAGACCATACATTAACACCCTGGTCTAGTTCCCATGACTCAGTAACAAATCACTCCAAAATTTAGAAGCTTAAGCCAATGACATTGCTTATGAATCTTCAATTTGGGCAAGACTTGGTAGGGTGGCCTGTCTATGCACCCCTCAGTGTCAACTAGGGTGATTGGAAGGCTGAGGGTGACAGTCATCTGAGAACTTGTTCATTCACATGATGCTGGCTGCCAACTGAGACCTCCGCAGGGGCTGTTGCCTGAGACACCTACTCTTCATATGCTTAGACCTGGACCTGAACTTCTTCATTATATGATGGTTACAGGGGAAGTGCCTGCGTGCGTGCGTGCGTGTGAGAGAGCAAGAGAGAAGAGAGATTCAATAGTAATAAACATAAAACCATATTCTTGATGGAGGTGTGTCAGCATTACAATTTTAAAAGAGCATGTCGGATGGGATAATACTGATATAACCAACTTTGTAGGAAAAAAATCTGCCACTCGGTTTTTGAGTTTTTTGTTTCCAGACATGTATGAGAAAACTTGGAATTAAAATAAAGTTTATTTAAAACAGTAACTTGATCTAAATGAAAAGTCATGATTCACAGAGTGATATGAAAAGACTTTCTGCAGCTGCACATGTTAAATTAACATGGGGGGCAATCTTAAAATAATTACTAACTTTTGAAGTAAATGCTAATGCTTCCTTGGTAGGTTTATGTCTTCTGATTTTTATGTGGTCAGTGATATTACCACAGCCTCCTTTGGTCAGTGATAAATTTCAACAAATATTTGTGTAAGTTATACATTCATCACCAACTTTCTTGAGACACAAAAATTCAATAATTGATATTTCATGAAACACGAACTTTTGTTCTGAGTTCATTGTCAGCAAAAGAGTTTATCGCAGGGTGGGGGGATGGGTGAAATAGGTGATGTCCAGGATTAAGGAGTAACGCTTCCTATGATGCGCACCAGGTGTTGTGTGGAATGTTGATTCACTATACTGTGCACCTGAAACTAATATTACACTGTACGTTAACTAACTGGAATTTAAATAGAAAAGAGGCAAAAAAAATAAAATAAGTTAAAAAAAGTTTATTGCAAAATTAACAGATAAACACCAAGGAATAAAATAAACTGATGTATACATACATACAATAGAATATTATCCTGTCTCATAAAAGAAGAAAATTCTGATACATGCTACACAGGTGAACTTTGCAGACATTGTACTAAGTGAAATAAGAAATCACAAAAGGACAAATATCATGTAATTCCATTTAAATGAGGTACCTAGAGTAGTCAAATTCATAGAGACAAAGTAGAATGGTGGTTGCCAGGGGTTTGAGGGCAAGGGAGATGAAAAATTAGTGTTTGATTGGTATAGAGTTTCAGTTTAGAAAAATGAAAAAGTTCTGCAGATGGACGGTGGTGATGGTTGCAGAACAATGTGAATGCACTTGGTGACACTGAGCTGTCCACTTAAAAATGGTTAAAATGGTAAATTTATGTTACATATATTCTGCCACAACAAAAAAATGTAAAAACAAACAAATAAACTGATGTATGTTTATTCCACATACTAAATAACTAACGATTCTTAAATTAATATTCAGAATACAAGCTCAATGGAAGGATTGCTGTGCCTCCATATCTTACATATATTTCGCTTATTATACATAACTTATCATTTTCCAACTTCCCCACTGACCCCACCAACTGGTGTCCTGGTGGCTTCATGAAAATGACTCATATGAGCAGCTAGTTGGCACACCAAAGTGCTGGTCAGACCCAGTGGCAGCAGCAAATACTTCTCCCACCAAACCAGAAAGAGATAGCTATCCGTAGAATCTGGGTGCACTTTGTTTTACTGGTGAGTATCCCCTCACCCTGCATGCCGCACTTAAAAGGGAGGTGTTAGTTACTCTGCATCAAGGAAGGGTCAGGAAAAAGGAGAAGAGTTATCACTGTTCATCATCTTTCCGATTTAACACATATTAAAGGTGAGAACTCTGTTCCTTACACATGCTCTTACCTACTACTAGAGAAGACCGTGATGGAGGCCAGAAGTACTCCATGGAGATCGTACCAAACCTAACCAGATTATTTGAATGCAACTATTAATAATAATACTATCTTTTTTTATTTATTAATTTATTTTTTTATTATGTTATGTTGATCACCGTACATTACATCATTGAAAAACCCACAGCGAATATCATTCTCAATGGGGAAAAACTGAGAGCTTTCCCCCTAAGGTCAGGAACGTGGCAGGGATGTCCACAATACTATCTTTAAGAAAGAAACCATACAGGAAAAATATCAAATGGAAGAGGGGCATCTAGACAATAGCAAAAAACAGGACTGCCCCAGGTATACTGGGACTTATGGTTACCCTAAAATGGGGATAATAACTAAACATACCTCATTGAAAGAGTCATTATAAGAATTAAATGAGATAATGTTGTAAAAGCATTTTGTGTGATCTAAAGTGTTACTTAAAAAATTTTCTATAGGGGCGCCTGGGTGGCTCAGTTGTAAAGCATCTGCCTTCGGCTCAGGTCATGATCCCAGGATCCTGGGTTTGAGCCCCACATCGGGCTCCCTGCTCAGCGGGAAGCCTGCTTCTCCCTCTCCCATCCCCCCTGCTTGTGTTCCCTCTCTCACTGTGTCTCTCTCTGTCAAATAAATAAATAAAATCTTAAAAAAAAGCTTTCTATATATTGATCCTATATGCATTCTGTCCCACTGATTACTTCAAAAAGAATGTTACTATCATTTTGTAAATTTCCATAAAGTATCTTGCTGTGATTTTAATAGTTATTGCATTAAATCTATATATTAACCTAGAGCGTATTGTCATAGTCACTGTTTTTAGCTTTTTAAATAAATAGTATGGTATAGCTCCCTACTAAGTTTGCCTTTATTGTCCTCATTAGACTTTTATAGAGTCTTCAAATAAATCTCTTTGTCCTGGATTATATTAATAGCCAAGAACTTAATGTCCTGTTGCTATTTTAACAGAATCTACATTTTCATTGCATTTTCCAGCCTTGCATCACTGGAGTATATAAAGATGTTTTTGTCTGTGTGGTGAATTAATCTTGCATTCTTTTCTCACGTGTTCACCTCCTTTAATCTTATTTGCCTCCCATGGCTCCAATTCTGATGTCTCTACCCCAAGTCCCATTCCCCTGAGCACCAAACACATCTATACAACTCCCTGCTCCCCAAATATCCCTCAGGCATCTCAAACTTAACATAACCAGAAGAAATTTCATCTTCCTCCCAAAACCTCCTCTCCTTTGATATTCTTAATTTCAGTGAACACCAGATCCTGTTGTACAAGATAAAACTCAGAAGTTAGCCTTGACCCTGTCTCCTCTTTCACCCATACAGTCCATCACACACCCAAGTCATATACGATCTACATCCCTCATATCTGAAATCCAATGTCTTCTCTCTCTTCAAATCCAGACCTGGAAATAGAGATGGATTTTTGTTTGTTTGTAACTATTCTCCCTCCTTCCATTTTTGTCTGACTATTCCCTTCCCCCCAACCCCTCCCCACCCTTACACACTCTCAAGTTGTTCTTCGTACTACAGCAAAGGGACCTTTCTGAAACCACACCCCTCCTAGGCTTAGAATCCTTCAAAAGCTACCCATCAAGCTTTAGGAGAAAATGCAAATGTCATCCTTTTCTTAGGGGGATGCACAAGACTGGTGGTTTGGTGCCAGCCTATGTCTTCATCTTCATCTCTCAACAATGAATCACCTGCCCACTCTCACTACCCCTTTATTATAGCCACACTGATTTACTTTTGCTACCCAAAATAGCCATTGTGTCGGACTTTGTATGATTCCCATTCCCTCCATTTGGAAACACTTTCAAATCCTTTAGGTCTCCTTTAAGAGAGCACTTGACTCCAGAAAAGTTTCTCTTTTTTTTTTTAATGTTTTATTTATTTATTCATGAGAGTCAGAAAGAGAGAGAAAGAGGGAAAAGCAGGCTCCCCGCCTAGCAGGGAGCCCGATGCGGTACTCAATCCCAGGACCCTGGGATCATGACCCAAGCCGAAGGCAGACCCCCAACCATCTGAGCCACCCAGGCGCCCGCAGAGAGGTTTGTTTCACCCTCTCCTGGGTAAGACTCCACAGTCTACTCATCTGTCCCCAGGAGCAACACTTGCATGTACGGGAGGTAGGCATCCCTGAAGTGGGTTTATGCCAGAGAACACAATATGTTCCCTGCTCTTAGAGTCTTGATGCCCCAGAGGAAAAGCAGATCTCAACTGGAATAAATTAGAGCCTGAGACTTAGTAGTACATGAAACCAGCCACTTAAGTGGAAAGTGCAACTTACTCTTACGTTTGTTCAGCAGGCATGGTAAGAATAGCAAAGATTTGTCACCGAAATCAAAGATCAACCTAAAGACACTGCCAGCTCTATGTCAGATTGAGGCCCCTCCCACTTCTGCCAGGGTCACTGATCAGGAAAACAGATGGGCAGTATAATAGACAGTGAAGTAAGGATCAGAGGACATGTTGTGACATACCCTCACCTACATGGGAAACCCGCTGTTCATTGTTTGTTTTTAATTACAGTTTAAAGAACAGGCTATAACATTCTGGGATTATCACTGCCAGATTAGGAGTAGTTCAGAGGGAGTTTTATGAGTCCAAGAGGCAGTCAACTGGATTCGATGGTGGTCTCCATGAAGGCTGGGAATAATGAGAATAGCAAAGAGGGGAGTGGAAGGTGTTTTTAATTTGATTTTTGCAGTGAGCTTGTATCTTTAAGTATTATCAGTAATGCATGAACAGACTCTAGTTTTGCTGGTTATTTCTCAGTTTTCCAGTAAATTCTAGCATGGCATAAGAGGAAAAGGTACTAACACATTACATTCAGTGGACAATTCTCCCCCCTTTGCCACAGACACCTGCAGGACCATGTCAGGTCTGTCAGGAACAGTAGCACATTTCATTCATGCTGGCACGTGTGCTCACCCCAGACTGCATTCTAACTTTTAGTCTGGATTAGTTTCAAGAGGATTTCTTGTATGCAGCTACATGCTTGATTCTGATTTGTCATTGTTGTTGTGTTTTTTAAACCAGGAATCAACCCTTCTTTTTCTATAATGGATCCATCCCATTAAGCTTTTGTAACATTCTCTATATTGCCCTGGAAACTTCGCCATTTTTCTTTTTTTCCTTCTTTTATTTTACATGGATAGAATGTAAAGGCATGTTAAATTCTTTGTTTTGTTTTAAAAACCACATTGGAATATAATCTTTTTCTAATCTAATCTCATTACATTTATTCAATAATTAATACCTAACAGAGATGAGGTGACAGACATTTTGTTTAGTTATGATATTCTTATCTTCATTACAACATCATAAATATTGACTCAACAAATATTTATTGAGTATCTTGTATGTGCTGGGTTTGGAGGTGCAGTGGTGTATCAGCTTACTTTTGGTATATACCCAATCACCCCAAAATTTTGTGGCTTCAAGCAGCTATAGACTGTTTCTCACAATTCTGGGTGAAGGCAGGGCGATTCTACTCTGAGCCAGCTGGGGAGACCTCCACTGGGCTTGCTAGCAACTTGACTGGTAACTAGTTAATCTAAGATGACCTCACTCATGTGTCCAGAGGTTGGCACGTGTTGGCCGAGGTGTCTACGTTCCTCTCTAGGTGGCCTCACATCCTTCTCAGGCTACCTTAGGCTTGTCCACATGGCAGTCTCAGGGGTCCAGGGGCAGCAAGAGAGCACAAGGCCCAACACACAGGTGGACCTCTGCCTACATCATGTGTGTTCACTTATGTCTTATTAGCCAGAGCAAATCAGATGAGCAGCCTAAGTTGAAAGGATGGAGAAACAGATTCGCCCTGGGAGCAACGGCAAAGTCACAGTGCAAGAGAGAGGATGCAAAGAAGGAAGAGCACATGCTATTCTTTCAGTCTACCATTGTCCACCTCAGCCACAAATTAGTCACATTCTTCTCACATGCAAAGTATGCCCACTCCCATCCTAGGACATCTGAAAGTCCCATTCAGTTATGACAGTAGGTTTAAAGTCCAGGATCTCATGACATAAACCAGGCCCACGTGTAGCTCCTCTTGATCCAGAGGCCAATGAAATTCCAATACAAGTTATCTGTCTTCACACATCCAAATATATAATAGTAAGACAAGGACAGAGTAACAACAATAGGCACTTCCATTCCAAAAGGGAAAGAATGCAAGGTACCTAGACGTCACTGGTCTGGAACAATTTTGAAATAAAGCTGAGCACATGTTGCCAGGATCTCCTCTTCTGGGAGTAGAGAATGTTTCCTGCTAAGGGCTCAGTTTTCCTCCCTGGAAATAGCTCCCCAGACCATTTTTTCTGATTCTCCCTGAGAGAGGCTCTCTAGCCCATTGTCCTTTAAGGTCATGTCTTTACCCTCTGGATTCTCGGCAATGCCTTCTGAGACATACCTCTTTTTTCATTAGAATGGTCCATGTGTGAAGCCACCTGCTTTTGGAAAAACAGTTCTCTGTAGGCCTTTTGCATTCTGTACATCTTGCAAGTAGACACACTGCCTTTGTTCTGGAGTTTCTTTTTTCAAAGATATTTATATAGTGTACAGCCTTGGAACATAGAGATGGTGCCTCCTTTGGCAATAAAGGGCAGGTTAGCTTATAGCCCCAGAAAATAGAGATAAGGTCTCCCTCTGGTATAAGTGGGCCAGAGTACCTACTGTCCAACATAAAAGAATCAAGTTTCCAAACTTCTGAGTTCTTCTCCTGTAATGTAACCCATTGCACATGCTGTTGTCATCTGGCTCTCTTCATATCACCTTGTGGGAATTGGGGTTCAGAGAACTGACATCAATATGCTCATACTCACACTGCTTACTGTGCCATGAGTAATAAACTATTCTTTATCTCTGACCCAGGAGGTTCGTGACTTTTGCCAGCACCCACAAAACTGTGACAGGCTAACTCATTAGCTTGCAAGTAGGCTAAAATCTCAGCCCTTCCACAATTCTTGACATCTGCTTTCTACATTTAAAAAGTTGGGGGACTAGAAATCTCTGCAATTTGAGTGATTTTTGTCTCTTCTTAATACAAATTGGTGGTTCTTTATCCAGTATAACTCTTTGAAGATCTTTGTGGGCTTTCTATGTGTTAGATTATGGCCCCCTCCCATTAATAAAAGCTACATCCACATTTCTTTTCAAGATAGGCCTCCTCTACTTGGGCATCATGTTAGGTTACTATGGAATAATGCCTGAAGACCCTTAGAAGCCCTGTTTTCCAGCCAAGATGAGGTCATAGGTATTGCCTTAAATCTTTCAGAAGTTTAAGCCAAGAAACTGATAGCTGCAGCCCTGATTTAAGCTTTAGCCCTAGGACTCCTCTCACTGTGAGCATCTTTTACTGGCTGGAGTCTGTGAGTGAGAAACTGTCCTGGGCCCTCTATTTCCCTCTAAATTCTGGTTACAAAGTAAAATTCCTTCTTCAGTTTATCTCTTCCTTGCAACATTTTATTACATACATCAGGAAGTACCCTGATTCTTCCAGCATTCTGTCTGGAAATCTACTAGCTAGATCTACAACTTTATTAGCTACATTTTCTATCTTCTAAGTTACCACATGCAATTTTTTTTGCCAATTGTTTGCTACTATGTAATACCTGTTGCCATCTTTCTAGTCTCCAAAAACAATTTTCATCATTTTCCCAGGCTTTACCAATAGTCTCCTTGCCACTTTTTCAGATCCACCCACCACCCAGCCCTAAAGCTAATGGCGTATGTTTTGAGTTTTTGCTTCAATAGCACTTTGCTTCAAGGTATTGATTTTTCTGTTAGACTTTTTGGCTTTGTATCAGTTATCTTCTGTTGAATAATAAACCACCCCAAGAGTTAGTAATTTTATTTTCTAATGACTAATGGATCATCAGTTTGATCTGGATTCCACCAATCAATTGTTCTTCTGGGATCCCTCATGCAGCTGTTGCCTCTGGCAGTTTGTCTGAGGCTAGATGGTTTAGGATCACTTCACACACATGTCTGCTGGTTGGTGCTGGCTGTGAGTTTCACATTCTCTCTCATCCTAAGGCTCCTTTACAAGATAGAATCAAGGCTCCAAGAGGGCAAAAGTCAAACTGCAAAGCATCATACAGCCTAGGCTCCTCAATGTCCCTTCTACCACATTCTATGATCAAAGCAAATCAGAAAATCAGCCCAGAAATAAACCCCACTTTTTGATGGGAAGAGTATCTATAGTGGATGCATGATACATTGCCCTGATCCTAGTTCCAAGATCAAGGCACTCATTCCCCTATGTTCCAGAAGTGTTGGCTGCTGATGGCTCACAGCTGAGTCCCTCCCCAGGAATTACCCTCTGACAAAGGAGTCTTCCTAACCCCAGATTACACCCCTTCCCCAGGGGCCACTCCAATCCAGTGACTTAGAACCTTACCTCAATGAAAGACAACTCTGAGGTTTCATTCCATTTTCATAACTCCCATGAAATGCACCAAGGCCATTCTTGCAATTACATTGTCTGTCCAATCCTGCTTCCCCCAATGCCCTCATGGATAGTCCCAAGGGCATTTCCCAATAAACCACATATATGTAAATCTTCAACTCAGAGTTGGTTTCATAGAAAACCCAATCTAAGTACAATTTAATAATATATAAGAAATATATATTTGGCCGTTCAGATGACCAAAATACATTTCTAAGATATATTTGGTCTTCATCTACAGTTCTCAAAAACACCTCAGAGCCATAAAGGTGAAATAGGCATCTTGTTATTAATGAAGGTGACTTTTGGATCCCACTCAAAGTCAGGGGCTGGTTGCCATGAAGATGAACCATGTGATTAGAGGGTTGGAACTTTCAGTTCCGCCCTCTGGCCTCCAGGGAGGGGAGAGGGGCTAGAGGTTGAATCAATTGCCATTGGTCAATGATTTAGTCTATTCTAACTATGTAATGAAAACAAACAAACAAACAAACATAAAAACCCAAGAGGAGAGCTTTTTGGTCCTTTTTTTTCTTGAGAACTTCCATGGTTGGGGAACCAGACTGCTTCCACATGTCACCAAGCCAGGCCCCAAGCTCATGAGGAGGGAAGCTCCTCTCTCAGGACCTGAGTTCTTGTGAGCCACTCCAGCAAGTTAATCAAACCTAAGGAGTAGATCACTGAAACCTCCAATCTATAGATGGTCTGTCTGAAGCTCAGGTAACAGCCTGAGCTTGCAACTGGCAACTGGGATGTGGGGCAGTTTTATAGGACTGAACCCCTAACCTATGGAATCTGACATTATCTCTGGGTAGACAGTGTTAGAATTAAATTGGATTATTGGACATCATGCTGGTATCCAAAATTACTTGGTGTTGGCAGTGGGGGGAGGCAACCTCCCCTAATGTTGGAATTGGGAACCTTAAAAGACTAAAGATATTAGAGATATTAGCAAAGTCACATTGTGATCCACCATAGTTGCAAAGTAAACTACCCCAACACTTAATGGCTTCAAGCAGCAACCACTTATTACTTCCCATGATTCTATGAATTGACCGGGCAGCTGAATGACCTAGGATGGCCTTATTCAGTTGGACAGTTTGTAATCTGCACATTGAATTGCCTCAGGTCTTCACGTGCCTCTCACCCTCCAGCAGGCTAGCTCAGGCTTGTTCATATTACAGACTGTCATAGATTGAAAATACGACCACAAATTTATTCTCTCCCTGTACTCATCCCCTTGAAATGAGATGTTGCAGATTCTGTTGACCACAGATGCATGAACCAGCCTAGCAGAAATCAGCTGAGACAACCCAGATCAGAAGAACTGACCCACACAATCACAAGAAATAATAAGTGTTTATTGTTTCAAGTCTCTGAATGTTGAGATGATTTGGTTTATAGCAAAAGCTGTACATGTTAATGTAATACGCAAGGTAATAGGCAATGGTAAACAAAACAGACTTTCCATCACATCAACCAAGAATAATTTTATTAACAAAAAATGTAGACAACATAAAATCAACCCCAAAATAAACATATAACCATAAAATGGTTACATTTTCCTCATATCTTCCATTAATACTTAATTCCTATCTATTCTCTCATAGAGCAGGAATAGTTTTCGGGAAAAAAATTGATGAGGGAGGGAAGGGGAGTGTTAAATTGAGGAAGTTATGTTCAACTTTTTTCCTGTACTTTGGGAAAATATTGAAATCATTTTATTTTATTTTATTAGTGGAACACAAATATTTTACAGAAGGGCATTTGAGAATGACATGTCTAATTTACCTATTGATTTTATTTTGTAACATTGATCTTGCCCTTTGGGGATGTTCTAGTCTACTTATCTCTTATTAGTGTCTTTCAACTACTTTCAAATCCATAAAATCCCTTGTAATGATCTTGCCAACTGTAAAACTTTGTTGATAACCCACATAGGCTTCTCTAGCCCTTGAAATCATCTACTTCTATTTTAAGAGCATAAAGTTGACTTCATGAGACATTATAATTGTGGTGATAACTCTATTTCTTTTCATTTGCATTTCATTTTTCCCTCAAGCCCCTCTTTTCTCTGAAGCTGAGAGTCAATAAAATCATTTTTATTTTAACATGTTTAGAAGTTATTTCTGTTTTCTTCTTAATGACTTATAAGTTCCCTTTAAAGTTGTGAATATTGTGACAAGGATGTACGTGCTGAGTGGAATGCTGGGACTTATATGAGATTAGGTATTTTCTATGCACTTAATCAACAAGTATTTATTGAGCATCCATGACATGAAAGGCATTCAGCTCAACACTGTGGGAGTTACCAAGATGCCTTACAAAGCCCTGACCGTACAACCCCACATTTACTCTACTATTCCTGTTCTTCCATTTTTTCTCATACCCTGATTATTTACAAATTCTAGCTCTGGTGTATATTTTCCCTATATTAGTCCTCTCTTAAAAACTTAGCTCTGAATGAACTTTGCTGAGTCGTGACCTTGGACATAATCAATTCTTCGTGGGGCAGTGCCTCTCTGCCACTTTCATAGATTTGTTTTCTACTATCATTAAGCATAATTTAAATTGCAAATGTCAGTTATGCTGTAACAGGATGGTAAAGTGTTGACTATTCACTCGAATAGCTAGCTGAGCACTGAAGTTTGGAAAGGCTGTCCGGGCTTAAGTCCTAGAGAGAGTATAGACTTTATTATTTTGGCCAGAGGCAGGAACATGACTACAATTCTTCTCAGAAAAAAATGTTCTGTTTTAAATTATGAATTGTATTCCTGTTCACAGTACTATTGTCAAAGCTGGATGACATTATAACACTGTGATTAAGCTCTGAGGCTCTGGAGTTCCAATGTAAGTTCTATCCCTGCCTGTTATCTGCCTCTCACTTCCTAGCCTCAGTTCCTTCATCTAAATAATGGGAGTGATAATGGAATCTAGCTAACTTAGAGGGCTGTCATGGGGAGTAAATGAGGTAAGCCATGTAAAGCATTTAACACTGTGCCAATGATGGAGTAAATGTTTAATAAATGGTAGTTATTATTACTATGTCTGCCCCCAGTACTGGCCTTTAATAATGAAAGTCATTTTATTTTTCACAAGTGCTTTTTTATAGGTTATGAATTTGGTCCCGTCAACTATTCTCATATGTATTCATACCTCTGATCAAGAGGAAATCATGAATCGCTAAGCTTTGAGAATGTCAGTGTGAAAAGAAGTCAAATAAATTTATTCCATCCCTATTGTGAGCACTGACCAATGTTGGTGTCAACTGAATTTGAATACTACTCCAAACAAAAACATAATATTCATTACTTGATAAATGTTATTTTAGAAATCATTGTAAAAGTATCTTCTTGAAAGTCATACAATGAGATGGAAGAAAATTCCTGTATTTTTGATTTACCTACAGGTCTTTAGATACCAATCTGAAAAGAGCATGACTTTCAAAACTCACATAGAAAACAAAATGATGATAATGTTTAGCTTTTAGAAGTTTAGACTCAAAAGCTTCAATACAATTTACAATTCTTTTTAAAAAACAACATCATTGTACACAGAGATAATATCCTTATAAAACTATAACAGTAAAATTAAATGGCCGATGTAAATTCCCAGAACAGCCGAAGAGAAAATGAAATGAAAATGAAATTAGTGTTACTGGTTTTCTCGTTCAGAGCAAAGCTGTTCAGTTTCTGAAATATTCAGAAGCTATAAGAAAGTTTTCCACACAATTATTTCATCATTTAAATATTCAAAATGTATCTGACAAATCCTGAGGAGACAGAGAAGACAAAAGTGAGTTTACTGAGAGATAGAAACTCCCTCCCAACCAAGTGGCTAATCCCGTGGTTTTATGGAGGTTTTTGTGCCTGGGGAAGGGGTTTAACACCACGTTTCTCTGAAATCCCTAAAGCAAGACTGAGGTAATAAGGCACTGAGGCTTCTCTATGTAATTCCAGGAACACATCCTCTCAGAGAGCAACACAGATGTAGATAAAAAAAAAAAAAAAAAACCCTTATCCCCCGGCTGAGTTTGAAAAAGAAGACCTGATGTTTGAAGACGCTAAGAAGATTAAAGCATTAGCTGGTTTTTTTTTAAGCTTCAAAACACTATTTTCCAGATGGTCCTTATTGAGAGTAGAGTTTGTTGGTTTTCAACATCTAAGCAATCCTTAGATTCCCAGGGTACGACCCTCCTAGAGCCTGACTTTTATTTTCATTTCCTGGGCAAAGCTCTTGTCTGTGGCCCCCAGTGCCGAGGGAGGACATGGAGCTGCCCCAGAGAAATTCCACACCAAGTCCCCTGTTGTCAGGAGGAAGGAGTGCCGCACTTGGAGCAATGCTAAAATGCCAAGCAGTTGTCAGCGACTGTCAGTGGGATTCAAGCGCAGCTACCACAAAGTTCAGGACGTGAACTATAAGCCCCATCACCACTCCCATCAGCTCATGTACTATTCTCTTTGCCGGCTGTGTAGGCCAGAATGGAGAGGGAAGTCTGGGTTTATTCATGTCTGCAGAGGACAAGGTCCAGTGGCCAAGCTATCTATGCATTTGAGGTGGGACTTTTCCCCTCAGAGGTGAGAAAGAGGGTGATTTCAGACAGAGCAAAGAACAACAAAAAAAGGAAGGTTGGAGAGGCAGAAGGGGCTTTCATCAAAACTCCATTCAGTGAGGAACTAATGTAAAACATGATGACTATAGTTAATAACACTGTGTTGTAGAATTAAAAAGCAAAAACAAAACCTCACTCAGTTCTGCTGTAATATCACCTCCTCAGAGCAAAACACCGATTCTCTGCTTTTTTGCCCTGCTTAGTTTTTCTCTGTAGAACTTATACTCCCTGAAGTTGTATTATGTAGTTATTTGTTTACTGATTTATTTGTCCATTCATCAGCTTTTTATTGATTACCTACTCTGGCAGGCCTATTCTAGGCACTGAGATTACAGCACTGAATAAAGCAGGCCAAGTACTTGCTCTTATAGAACTTGTATCTTATTTAGGAGCGAGGAGAAAGATTGGCAATGAGCAAATAAACAAGTAAATAGAAAGTCTGTCAAATAATTATAAGTGTTCTAGAGAAAAAAGAATGCAGGAAAGAAAAATAGGGGAAAACAGCACGTAGGGAGTGGCAATTTAGACAGAATAGGCAGGGAAGGCCTCACTGAAAAGGTAGTATCTGAACAGAGAGCTACAGGAAGGGAGGGAGAGACACATGTGGCTGACCAGGAGGGAAGAGTGTTCCTCCTTACACAGAGGAAACAAGTGCAAAGGCCCTGAAGTGGGAATGTGCTTAGTGTGTTTGAAGAGCCACAAGAGGCCAGTGGTCAGGGAAGAGGAAGCAGCAAGAAAATGGTGAGTGATGAGATCACAGAGATATAGGACCAGGTCATACAGGGATGTTTTAAGGACTTTGCTGTTAACTCTGAGCGTGATAGAAAATCAGTGGTGTAGGGTTATAAGATAAAATATAGGACACCCAGTACATTCGAACCTCAGAGGAACAATGATTTTTTTACTCTAAGTATATCCCAAATATTTCATGGGACATACTTATATCTTCAAAGAATTTTATCGTTTACCTGAAATTTGAATTTAACTGGTCATCCTGCATTTTTCTTGGCTAAATCTAGCAACCCTCCCTTGGAAGGTTTTGAACAGAGGACTGACATAGTCTGATTTAAGTTTTAAACAGGATCACTCTAGTTGCTGAGTGAGAATAGATGGCAGAGGCAAAAGGGGAAGTAGGAGGAACCTCTTAGGGGGCTATGGAATAATCCAAGATGATGACGCTTTTCAGAGCGTCAAAGGAAGGAATCAACAAATGTATGGACGGGGGCGCCTGGGTGGCTCAGTCACTGAACATCTGCCTTCGGCTCAGGTCATGGTCCCAGGGTCCTGGGATTGAGCCCCGCATCGGGGTCCCTGCTCCATGGGGAGTCTGCTTCTCCTTCTCCCACTCCCCTTGCTTGTGTTCCCTCTCTTGCTGTGTCTCTCTGTCAAATAAAAAAAAAAAAATGTATGGACAGATGGATGGTACTTTAGCTTGACTGGAGTGTAGGACAAATTAAAATGGGCAATTGGGAAATAATGCTGGAAATGTCTACTGGGACCAGATCAGAGGGAGGTTTTAGTGTCAGGCAAAAGATGGGTACTTCATCTTTTAGGAAATGGAAAGCCCACAGAGGTTTTAGAATGGGTGGATGATATCAGGACTGGGTTTTTAAGGACACTCTGCTACCATAGGGCTGAAGAGAGGAAATACTAGAGAGAGACCAGTTATGGGACTGTTCCACCTCTGGTTTAGAGATGCCAAGGGGGTGAACTAGGGTGGGGCCTGCCAGACTGTTACTCATTAACTCTAGAAAGATGTTCTTTCTTACAAATTGACCCAATACCAAAAAAATTAAATATTTCTGAGCTCCTGCAATAAAAGCAAAATGTGTGGAAAGTCATACACATATTTCAAGAATTCATTGATCCAAGTAATGGGAGGCCTTCCCCCCACATACACACACCCCTCCATGGAGATACACGGATCTGCATGACCCAAATGCTCTCAAGTCTGTCCCACAAATGCCAACATTCCTCCAAAGATAAGTAATTAGACATGGAAAAACCAGGGATAATTTATATGAAACCATTTTGTGATTTGTCCCTAATATCTGTTTCAAAACCTCCATTTGAGGGGTACCTGGGTGGCTCAGTTGGTTGAGCGTCTAACTTCAGCTCAGGTCATGATCACAGGGTCCTGGGATTGAGCCCCGCATCGGGCTCCCTACTCAGCGGGAAGCCTGCTTCTCCCTCTCCCACTCCCCTTGCTTGTGTTCCTTTTCTTGCTGTGTCTCTCTGTCAAATAAATAAATAAAATCTTTAAAAAAAAAAAAAAAACAACTTCCATTTGAGAAGGCAGTTCTGAATGATCCCAAGGTTGCTGGGGCCAAGGATGTGCCCACTTCCTAACAGCACCCTGGCTGTGTTCAGGCCTCTTCCCCCATATAGCCATGGTTGGCAGAGGGGGCAGCTCCCATCCCTGCCCCAGGGGTGGGATTGACCAGTCTAAAGGCAATTCCATCCCCCTTGTGTGTGGTGAGTAAAGAGTAGAACATACCCCATTTCTTACTAACAAGTTAATAGGAAGTCAGGGATGGAGGGTGCTTCTGGGAAGCATTCTTCATTCTCACACAAATCTGCAGGAAGAGCCCCTCTCACTTCTGATTATGGACAGTGTAGGGTGTGGATGTGATGAGTCCAGCTCAGAGGAAGGATGGTGGAATGGAGAGAAGGAAAGAACCTGGTCCTTGACCATATGGCTGAACCACTGAACCAAGAGCCCTGAAGCCTGGCCTGCCCCTGTGTTCCCTGCAGCATGAGATACTAAATGCCCTCCTGGTTTATGCCCCTGAGTCAGAAGTTCTAGACTTGTCGTTACCTGTGTCTTCACCACTAGACCCAGCATGGTATGCCAGGCTCAGAGCTGGACAGACCTCAGACACTAACCATGCCCCCCACCCACCACCACCACCATGCACAAGGGTTAGACCACACTGACTCATTCACAACACCTATGCCCACTGGCAGGGCACTTGCCATGTGAGAAAAGACATCCTTTTCTCCACATCTAGGAGGGGTTTCTGCTGTAGAAACCCTCCTCCTCTCCCCCCACTCCCACTCTTACTCTGCCCCAAAAGATGGAGAATGATCTCTCTGATTGGTGAGAGGTTGATTGGCTCAGCCTCTTCTCTCCCTCCTGGAGACACTGTCTCTGCCCCTCTGCTGTGCCAGGGACGAGGTGGCTAAGTCCAATTCAGAAATGAAGTATTAGGCGCTTGGGTGACTCAGTCATTAAGCAACTGCCTTCAGCTCAGGTCATGGTCCCAGGGTCCTGGGATCGAGCCCCACATCGGGCTCCCTGCTCCATGGGAAGCCTGCTTCTCCCTCTCCCTCTCCCCCTGCTTGTGTTCCCTCTCTCACTGTGTCTCTCTCTGTTAAATAAATAAATAAAATCTTTAAAAAAAAAAAAGAAGAAGAAGAAGAAAGAAATGAAGTATTAGCCAGCCCACTTGGCTGCAGCTTTAAAGCCACTTTTCAGTCTTGTTGTATGAGTGACAAATGCCATATTTTGACCCACATCTGTCTGGGTCCAGCATCCCTCTCTTCATTGGTTCTAAATTCAGGGAAAGAAGAAAGGGCTTTCACTTCCACCACCCCACCACTCCACACACACACATATTGTTAGGGTGAAGGTTAAGTTGCTATAATGTCATGGACTAAGACAGAGGTGAATTCTCTCATACCTAGGTGAAGTGAGCACTCTATATTGGCAGCAGGTTCTATTTCACACAGTCATTTGTGGACTCAGGTTCTTCCACCCCTTGTTTCTAGCACCCCCAGTGTTGGTCTCACATGCATGGTAGAAGCCGGGTCATCACCATATCCATATTCCAGTCCACAGGAAGGGAGAAGAGAGGATGAAGGAACAAATGTCCTGTGTAGTAAGGCTATGACCCAGAGATGGGTATGTCACTTCCACTTAATTCCAAACCCAGTCCCATGGCCACTGCTGACTACAAAGGCAAAGTGTATCTTTAGCTTGGTGGCTCTATTCCGGAGACCTCTCATTTCTTTGGATGATCCACTCCAAGATTCACTGCCTTCTTCCCCAGGATAGAATAATAAAACCCACTTAACTACACAATACTGAGCTATAAGTGAATGTCAGTGAAGATTGTGGTTCTTCTTGGACAATGTGATTCCCAGGAAGCAGCTCCTTCATATTGATGCTTCTCAACCATGTTTTGAGGGGCTTCTCCTGCCCACTCTGGGAGATGAAGGAGGCTGAGCATTCTCCACCCAGCAGCCATGATTGGGAGTCAGGTCTTAGCCTTGCCTGGTACATAGAGGCACTTAACATGTGGAGCAATGAATGAATGAATGGGTGGGTGTTTTGGTGGGTAGATGGATGGATGGATGGATGGAATCAGTCCTCTTCACAGTATAATTCTCTCTCCTGTGGGCTGTGTCAGAGTACTACATCTGTTCCCAAAGTGGGCAGTTTCTGGGCAAAAACATTCTAAGGCATGGTCTGCAAGAAGTAGCACCTAAGTCAAAGACGCATGGCTGAGAATAAGCATTTTTTAAACGTTTGTTGATTTCTTTGTTGTGATGAGTCTTGCTGTAAAGATGACACCGGCCATGTTCCCTCCAAAATCTAAATGTTAAAAAAAAAAACAAAAACAAAAAAACCTTCTCTGAAGTTTCTGCTGTCTGATATTTCTCTTTCTCCAGCATTTAAGCCATGAAGTCAGAGGAACAAGGGTCTGCATGTGCTTCGGTGTGCAGGATGTGCCCATGTATGAGGGCAGGCCCTGGAGAGGGGCTGGTCCATGGAGCTGCTGCCACTGCTGGGGCCACAGCCCTGACTAGGTGACACATCAGTGCCAGCAATCAAGGGAGAATTAGCAATCTGTGGACTATAGATTGAGATTTTCCATCCTCAACAGCATCTGGAGCTTCACTAATGAGTTCTAAGCTTCAGTTTTTCCCCTCTCATAAAAAAAAAGGTCAGGTACCAATTCATCACATAGAGTTGTTTTGAAGAAAATAAGTAAGAGAAAAGAGGTGTCAGGTAACTCAATGGGGTCACATAAATCAAAAATTATACTTGCATAGCTCTTCCCCCAGGCTCCAGTCTGAGGTCAGTCGTCATTCCTTTGGTTCTCTTATCCCATGCAACCCCATCTCTTACAGCAAGAGTCTATCAAAACAGCTCAGACCCCTTGAGAAGAAGAATCTCACCTTCCGAGTCACCATCCAAAGAAGTTCATGAAGTTTGCAGTGTCAGGAGGACCCTGAAAGGGCTTTAAAATAATGAATCTGCCCTCTTGGTAGTATCCTTTGACAGACTTTAAAAACCTCCCTTTTACAAGAGGACTTGTCTTGGCAAGCCCGTAGGAACCTGAGAAAGAAAGGAGGCTTTTCAATGGAATGCTTTTATCTTTCTAAGTACCCCGTCAGACTGTGGAGATCAAGCCCCAAGTGCTACAAAGGAAAACAGAGTTACCTTGCATTTGGAGACACTCATCTGCCATGAGTTGGAAGGCAGGCAGGGACGGAGCAAAGAAGGAAGGGGTATTATTTTCACCTGGTCCTGAAACCAGGCCATAACAATAAATGGCAGTTCCCTGGCCCCTCCTTCAGGGGAAGACTTCACTGGAGCCTTCTCAGGTCCAGTAACTGACATTGGCTTGGCCATGCCCTGACACTGACGTAAGGCATTGTCCTTGTCTGTGGGGTGCCCTGGAGGCCCCCTCCCTCCTCTGACACTCCGTCAGGTGAGCTGGGAAAAACCCCAAAGAGGGTTATAGGAAGTGGAAGAGGAATCAAGGGATGGAGGTCGCTAAAAGATTGGAGCAGGACTCCTGTATGTCCTCTCTTTGTTGTCAGTACCCGAGTGCAGGCTCCCTAACTTGCTATAAAAGACATGCTTATTGCCTCAGAAAGCAAACATTTTGCACCTTACCAGGACAGAATTTTCTTTTTAATACCATTCTGGAGGGAGAAGCAAAACTTTCTCTCCCTGAGGTCTGAGTATTATTGTGCATGTTGAGTATCGTGCATACTGTGTATATTGAGGTCTGAGTAAGTGCTCTCCAGAGCCCTGTGCTTCTCATCCAGAGCGAACATCCCTCAGCTGCGTCTGAGTTTAAATTGCCAACTCAGACCCCTTGTGCGTGCGGGGCTGGAAAACTCACTCGTGTTTCTTACCCCACCCCAGAACAGGGCCACTCCAGATGGAGGAGGCACAGAGAGACAGAGCCCCTTTGGTCTAGTACTGTGGTTCTCAGACTGGCATATCTGTCACCTACAGAAGTACCCACAACCCAAAGACCAGACCACACTCCAGCCATTAAACCAGGATTTCTGAGCTGGATCCAGAAATCACACCCCAAGGATGCACTGCAAATCTCTGAGTTTTTCAAGGTGCAGCTGCGTGATCCCCAGCAACCGAGTTTGTAAAAGCCTACCAGCAACTGGACAACCGGCTGCTGGGCAAATGCCTTCAGTTTGTGTCAGCCCGGTCCCTAGCTGCATTCTAGACCTCAAAAGTCCTCAGGCATTGGCCAGCCTATCACTGGGGATGGAAACACTGATCCAGTAAAACAATAATAACACTTTGTGTCAGGGGCACACAGTTGTTACACGAAGTGCCAGAATTCCAACTTAAGTCAACTGATTCCATGGTCTGAGCTTTTAACCACTTTGCCTCAAATTTTCCATATTTTCTTTGTTGATATCCAATGATCTGAACCCATCCACTTCTCCAAAAGCCAATTCTCCAAAACACAATTTTAGCAAAAGCTAATTTGTCAACTTATCACACCACCCAAAATTTCCTTGAACCATCTAAAGAGTTTATAGCCATCCATGGTGCATACATAGTTGGTTTCGACAGACTTTGAGGATTTTTTTTCTTCCACTGTTCTCATTTTTCCATATCCAGCCTGGTGAGAGGAAAGGGGGCAAACCTTTGACCCTCCAGAGTAGCAGCATTCTATTCCTGATACCCCCGTACGTCATGCCCGTGCCCTACCCTCATTTACACTTGCACACAGACCCCCAAGCTCTTGACCCCGTGGCTGTCAGTGTTTGAGCCCTAGGCACAGGCTGTGGACCCCCTTCCTTTGGTCAGGTACTCCAGAGAGAGGGAGAGAGAGTCCCCCCAAACAGAATAACAGAGAGGTTCCACTCGAGTCAGCCATTCCAGACCTACCAGAAGCTATTCCTCTGCCAATCTGAGGTAAACTAGTCATTCATCTAATAGATTTTCAATGAACTGACAACAGCCCTCCAATGCAAAGCCCCATGCACTATTCCAGCATCCTGTCTTGCGTAGGGCCGCGCACTGATCGTGCCACGTTATGAATGCTTGTTCGCTTCCCTCCTGCAGTACACTTACTTTTGTACACCTAGCACCTCACACGATAGCCCTCTTATTGTTGGGATGATGGTAAAATTTATCATTCAAACCAGGAACTTTGAGAGTGTTAAGGGCTGCTCAATGGGATATTAGGATAACAGGCATAAACCAGGACTGTCTTGAGCAGTAGGAGTCATGATCACTCTATTGGTAGCAATTAATTAAATTGCTCAAATAAAAGGCATTCACAGGATTGGCCCACTTCCTGTTAATTGTATAGTTTGGATGTCTCTCAGTAGAGATCAGGCTTTTCATGAGAAACCTTGGGTGATATGAAGCACCCCACTGAGTGCCAAAGGTTTTTGTCCCAAATCTACTCCTTCTACCCTGGTTCCTTGGCTAATGATATAGCACCCAGCACAGAGAAGCACTCTATAAAACATGTCTAACTAAATTAACACACTTTGTTAAAACACTCACGTAGTTGAGGTCAAGAATATTGTTGTGGGTTGAATTGTGTCCCCTAAAAAAATACGTTCAAGTCCTAACTCCTGGTTCCTGTGAATGTGACCTTACTTGGAAATAGGATAATAGTGTCTTTGTGGATGTAATCAAAATAAGATGAGGTTATACTGGATTAGGGTGATCCCTAATCCAATGACTGGTATCCATATTAGAAGCAGGAAATTTGGACACAGACACTTGGGGAAATGCTATGTAAAAGACAGAGGCAGGGATTGGAATGATATGTCTACAAGCCAAAGAACTCCAAAAATTGCTGGAAACTGCCAGAAGTTAGCAGAAAGGCATGAAACAGGTTCTCCCTTAGAGCCTCCAGGTAGTTGAACCAACCCTGCTGATATCTTGATTTTTGACTTCTAGCCTCCAGAATTGTGAAAAAATAAATTTCTATTGTTTTAAGCCAACCAGTATGTGGCAATTTTTTACTGCAGCCATCGGAAACTAATACGGATGACACAGGTTCATTGTAAATGAGAATAAAAATGGCAGTACCCACATAGCCTGGCATAATCAGTACTTCACATTCTTATCTCCACCTACCTCTGTAACCTTTCCTATTACACCCCTCTGGGCATCCTCTACTCCAACCATGCTGTATTGTTCATCTTTCCAGCAACATGCTTCGCTACTCTGTAATTCTGTGACTTTGCATATGCTGTTCCCTCTGCCTTGATCTACACATACTAGTTTAATAGCTAACCCCTCTAGAAGCCTTTTCTAAGCCTCTCAGGAAGATTTAAGGCTCCCTGCTTTGAAGTCCTGCAGACGTTCTTCCTTCTCTCCTGATGTACATGGTTATGATCCCTGTTCTTGTCTATTTACCCTCTTAGGTGCTGAGTGCTTCCAGGAGCTGTGCCCAACTCCTCTCTGAATCCATGGTGCCTAGCAGTGCTTGGCACAGAGTAGGGAAATCATAAGGACTCAAACAATAGATTAGAGAAATTTGGCCCTGGGGAATGGTGAGAGTTTAGTCAGTAGACAGTGGAGAGTGTCACTTTTTGTGGGAGGATAAGGCTAGCGAGGTAGTTTAGATCCAGATAGGGATGGGTCTGAGAAGCCGTGAAGAGAAGTTTAGACCTTATCCTGCATACTTTTAAGAACCTGTGAAGACATTTTCTCTGTGTCCTGAAAGGACATGTGCTATGGAACAAAGGCTCCTACATCAGTGTAGAAGACAGGCCAGAGTGGAAGCTTTGTAGGTGTCCAAAGCCTAGAGGGGAGGGATTCTCCAGTCTTAGTGGGAGATGGCAAGTCAATGAATGAACTAGGGCAGAGGTGGCTCAGAGGGACTCAAGAAAGGTGTCACAATCAGGAGTCTTTACAACCAGATCATTGGGCAAAATAGCGGAGAAAAGGAAAAGAACCCTGAGATTTCCCACCTATGAATATAAGAGGCAATAGTGCCACCCATCATGAGAGGACCACTCGGGAGAAGAGCATGTTAGGCAGTAGGACCAGTGGTGTCCAGAAAGTGAGTTCTGTTCTGGACATCCCTGGAGATTCCCAGGAGGCTGTTGTGTCAGTGGTTTTGGAGCTCAGACACGAGAGCTGATTGCAGATACAATTCTAGGAGGTGTTGAGGTGTGGGTAGGGAATGGCTGAAGGAGTGGATGAGGCTCTCAGAGGAAAGCATACACTGCAAAGGAAAAGCGGGCTGTGGACAAACCCTGAAGAATACCAACAGCAAGTGAGAGCCTCTCCATAAGGCATTTCCTGGATTTCCTTACTGGGAAGTGGCGAGGAGGCTGCCTCATGGTTCTGCAGCCACCTGCCCTCAAATCCTGTGGGCCACCTCAGGAATAGCTCTCCTATGAGGAATAACTCTTTCGGTCTGCTGTTTCTCAGAATTATTTTTTCTGTTTGCTAATAATATTCAGGCACAAAAACTCTGGCTCACAAGCTCAGGATTAATGTGATGAAAATCCATATTCACCTTGAACAGGCTGTTTCAAATAACAGATATTTATTTGATCAGACTCCATTATGCCCTCAGCTATATCCCTGCATATAAGAAAAAAGACTCAGCCCAAGGTTTGGAAACCATTGTTCGGGGTCCTTTAGTCCCTGGAACACAGTAACCACAGGAAGAGACAAATTAAAAATTAATGAATGTGCTGTACTAGATGTCTTGCAGTCAAGGATATTTATGTAGATAAAAGAGCAAGGGGGGGGAAGGTTTCATGGTTAATGTTTTTCTTTATAATTATTAGGTGGGGAAAATTGGTGAAGAAAGTGGGGAAAGTGACAGGGCAACTGAGACAAAATTAAAGGCCTGCATTAAGAAAACAAAGCAAGCAGAGACAAAGAGTGTGGAGACAATCAGGCCTTTTAGGCTTGCATTGCATGGGGTCGGGGGGCAGTATCCAAAAAAGTGGGGGGAACTTCAGGGTAAAGAGCAACCCCACTTCCACTCGGGGCTGCTTTGCCCAAAGCCTGGCCAGCCCTGACTTGAATAATGGGACTGTTTGGACTAGCTTGAGGCCAGGGGCAGAGACTTACGTAACAAAACAAAAAAGTCTTAGGCTTTTCTACCTTCCTCAAAGAAAATATAAAGCTTCCTATACATTGTAATCTTTTGTGGCCATGGAGGAGTTTTTTGCAGCCACTATAGTGGTTACCACCCAAGGAAATATGTGTTTCCTAGTAAGAAGTGAATTAAAATGCCAATAATCAAATAAAACCATCCCCCCCTTCAAACACACACACATTTGCTGAACCCTGGAAAAAAAAAACCTAATACTTCTTTTTAGTGACTATAAGATCAACCGATTTCCCCCCAAAAAAGTACTTAGTGAATTAGAAGCAAATCTACATATTTTTTAAAACTACTGAAGTATCACAAACCCAGAATACGAAGGAGCTTTCCAAATCAAGCCTGAAGCAAACAAAGATTGCATTTGGTTAAAGTCGTGCTTCATAAAATATACTACTATGCTATTTTAAGATGATAACTAAAATTTTGTGGTTTAAATCCCAATAGAAAGAAGAATATACATAACCGAGGATGAGGAATTGTTTAAGTGCTAAAGCATATTATCCGTGAAACAGACCGGCTTTTGGCAAGTTAGATCAGTTGGATGGGGCTTGCAGAACAGCAGAGCCAAGATTAGGGCTGTGATGGCCTCACGGGCCAACTGGTCACTGCTTTGTTTGGGACCGTGAGCCTAAGGACCACCAGAGACCAGTATTGTGCTCCATGAGGTGGAGCTGATGTGCGAGCCCTTTTTCAAATACATAAGCCATCCCAAAGTACAGAGCCTACTGGGTTCCCCAGCACAGTGGGTTGGGACACTCACTGTTCATCAGAACCACTCACAGGAGCTTTTTAAATCTATAGACACTCAGGCCTCACCCAGAGATTCAGATCCAGTGGCTGGAGGGGGTTGTGTAGCCCTGGCATCTGTGGTTTATAAAAGCTCTCCAGGTGGTTCCAATGTGCAGTCACCACAAGAGCCCTGCCTTCACTGGCCCAGCTGGTGGCTGAGTCCCCTTCCTTTTCATTCACATTTCTTCCTGGGTCAGGGAGTGCCATTAATACCCCCTCCTCCACCAAGTGTCTGCAGATGGTGCAAAGCCTAGTCACGCTGAAAGCTAAGAGAGTCGGTGATTGTCTCCAAGCAAGGAATGATGTAATCTGATCTGTATTTTAAGAAAATAACCATGTAGGCAGGACAGCAGAAGGACTGATGAGGGAGAGCCTGAGGGCAAGGAGACCAGTTGGGCACTTGACCAAAGTTGGCTATCAAGGCCAGGGGAAGGGAAGCCAGGGATGGGGGGATGTGGACAGAGTCTGAAAACATATCTGAGGTTGAACCAACAAATTTGTTGACTGTGTCAGTAAGGGTGAGGGTAGGGAAGGAGGTGAGGGTAGAAATACAAAACAGGGAAATAAGGTTAAGAGTGACAAAATGAACCAAGAAGATGACCAACTGATTTGGGGAAGGAGAAAGAACATCAGGCTGCCTGGAGTGCTTGCCCTTCTTTCTCATCCATTGCCCTGGAAGGGCTGGAGCAGATGACACAGAGCTAACATTAGACCTGGTGCTATGGGTTTGTGTTGCATTAATCTGTGTTTCTGTCTAGACTCTGAGCTGCTGAAGAGCAGGGACTGGTATTGTTCATCTTTTTTTTAGCCTCAGCACCTAACACAGTAAGCACGACATAGGTTTTTTGCTAAGATGAGTGACATAATGGGATTGGGAATAGCCTCTCTGGGAAATCTCACTGTTATCAAGCCAGCTTTACAACATAGACAGTTTCACATAAAAAGGAGCCAAAATGCCTTATTCACCTGGGCTGCAAATGGCTTACCTGCCACGATGATTCCAGCAACATCTTTTGGGAGGAAGTGCTAATGAGGAAAGGCTTTTAGGCTTGAGTCATCATGTTTTGGTTCAGTGTGTGCTCTCCAGGGTGGGCAGCCTCCAACAAAAGCCACTGTCCACGGTGGGTGCCATCTTTCTGATTGTGGGAGAGGAGCCACAGACAGGGAACTGGAGACTGTGTCCGTCCTTGTCATGGACACAGTGTGGGTGGACGTGGTGGGGGACGTGGAAGGGCAAGAAATGAACTTGACCAGAATAAACCAGGGAAATGGGGGATGTGCCACTCGGCTCAACAACAGAGAAACTCTTTTCACATGGAAGGCGTGATGGTGGCAAGAGCTGCAGACGTCGAGCAATAATTTCCAAGAGCGCAGTGAAACAGATTCTATGGCTCTTTTTCAGAATTGCCGTTCTTTGCTTTCAGATCTCCTGCAACAACCCCTTTCTTTTCCTGAGTTCCCTGAAATGACACACTGAGTATGGTTAATTAATCAGTCAATCAATAGCCAGTGATTATCAGACAGCTGCTATATGCCTACCAGAGAGGAAGGCACCAGCGTGCAAACTGGGAGGGGGGGGTGACCCAGACCAGGGTATGCTTAACCTCAGATGTGCCCCAGGCAGCGTTTGACCAGATGCTCCATTCCCACCTCTTCTTACAGATGCCTTCTAAGTAGTTTGGTCCCTCCTGTACCAGGAAATTGATCATGTCAGCTACAGTTATACTTTTCATGTGAAATCTCCCTGTGCAACTTTTTATTGTGAGCCATCTCCCTCTCCCTACCACCACCAACCCACTCCAGTCCCTGAGGGAGACAATATTGCATTGCCAATTAGAAGTATAATATCCAGTCTTCTTTGTCTACAATGCTGTGAAGCCTTCATTTTCACATTTCTCTTCAGCTAAAAGTGTTAACTCCCAGTTTCAGGCGTTCGGGGTCGGTTTTCCTTTGCACATCTATGATATTCAGTGTCCTCACTTTCCCTGCCCTACAGGTTTTCCTCTTCCATTTCTTATTTCCTTCAAAACAGAACTCAGCAAAAATTCTGCACTGGGTGGTGTCCCTGGGGGACTGTTGCTGACAGCTTGGGAGAGAAGAACAGAAAGAAAAGGGGAAGAAGAGAAATAAAGAAGAGTCCAGTTGGAGAAAAGACTCTTGAGGCAAAAGGGAGTTGTCGAAACAGTTTTGGAAAGAACTCCCGGCCTCCTGTTGTCTGCAGTCGGCTTTTGTTTTCAAAGTCTTGAACTCAGTCATCACTTTATTTATTCAGTTCTCTGGGCCTGATTCAGCTTTAAAATTGCCTGATACATGTCTAAGCATACTCCCTGCAAAGGTATCCATCATGGGAATGAAGCCATGTTACAAAAAAGCACAACTAACACTGAAGGGACTAATTTAAACTATGAGACAGAGAAAAATATTAACATATAAATATTCAGAGCCTTACCCTCTACCATGCCTGAAAGAGTTCTGGGCTTTTTCTATGTCAGTAACACAGGCTGTCGGGGGAGAACCTCAAAGCCTGGCTAGGTTTGCTTTTGAAGGAGCAGAGAATCGATGTGTAAAGAAGCAACTACTGGTTAGAAGCACACTAGGGGGAAGGAAAGAAAGTAGTGAGAAGCTGAGGATTGGGGGGTGGAGACAAAGAGAATTTTTAGATCTTTTCTGTGCCTTTACGACTATAATCTGTCATCAGCATTTTCTCAGTAAACCGGGATGAACTCAAGTTACTCTTAAGCTTTTGGGGGTAAGAGATTTCATTTTGAAAGTGACTCCACACTGAGGAAGGGCCACCTGGCAGCGTGTCTTTATACAGGTTACAGATACATCTATCATATCTGTAGAAATGAGTGCTGTGAATTGTGTAATAAGACTGTTGAATCACAGACCTGTACCTCTGAAACAAATAATACAGTATATGTTAAAAAAAAAAAAAAAAGAATAAGATAGCAGGAGGGGAAGAATTAAGGGGGGAAATCGGAGGAGGAGATGGACCATGAGAGATTATGGACTCTGAGAAACAAACTGAGGGTTCTAGAGGGGAGGGTGGTGGGGGGATGGATTAGCCTGGTGATGGGTATTAAAGAGGGCACGTTCTGCATGGAGCACTGGGTGTTATACACAAAAAATGAATCATGGAACACTACATCAAAAGCTAATGATGTAATGTACGGTGATTAACATAACATAATAAAAATAAATAAATAAAATACAAAAAAAAAAAAGAAATTAAGTTTGAGCAAAGTTTCCTTTGCCAAGGAAAGCAGTATTGGTTGGGAGGGTGTTCAGGAAAAAAAATAGTGAGGGAAATAAGACTTTCGTAATAGTATGAAAAAGTCAGTCTCAATTTTTCACCAGACTGTCCTTCAATACCAAAGGGGTCACATATGGAACAATAACAATCGTGAAAGAGTCCCAGGGCCCCAAATCTCCTCTAGGGAAGACCTCCTTCTTATTAAATGTTAGTTCGTGGCTTCTTCCTCTGTGGCCAAAACAACAATGCTGACCCCACTCCCCTTCCCAATCACAGGCTAATGGGAGACACCATGGCAATGAGGGCGGGACTCCTGATGGAGAGGCTATTAGCCATACTTCACACAGGATTAGGGGCCTCTCCTTTGCTCTCTCTCAGCAGTTTATCTGGATGTGTCCACCATTTTGGAGACTAAAGGGAACCTATGAGAGAAAAAACCCACTCCCGTAGGGTTTATTGAAATTATTAACAATTACCATAGGTGAGAAGTCACTTTATAGCAAAAAGAAGTGATCAGTTCCCCAAAATCACCATTCAGAATATTTGGGGGGAGAACCGTTTTGAGAGTTGCTGGGAAGGTGGGCAGTGATGTCTCCTGGCCTTGCCTCCACAGCCCCCTTCTCGGCTTTGAAGGTTGCATACCTGGGGCTATATCTGGGCCCACTGGGATGAAAGAGGTTGCCCCCAGGCAGGGAGTCATGGAAAATCCAAGCTGGGCAGGGGGAGGGCTTGCCCAGAACATGCAGGCTCCCACTCTCACACCCAGCTTCCTGGCCTCTTCAAGAAGGAAGGAGGAACTCTTCCACTCTAGGGAATGTCACATTGTCAAAACAACCACAGCAATCCTGACCCACATTAATATCAGCCCTAAGAGTGGCCCAGGGAGGTCCAGGATCAAGTCTTGGCGCCCAGTATTTAAAATCGTATAATCACCGGGGCGCCTGGGTGGCTCAGTCGGTTAAGCGTCTGCCTTCAGCTCAGGTCATGATCTCAGGGTCCTGGGGTCCAGCCCCGCATCGGGCTCCCTGCCCCGCGGGGGGGAGTCTTCTTGTCTCTCTGCCCCTCCCACCTGCTCATACTCTCTTTCTCTCTCAAATAAACAAATAAAATCTTTCAAAAAATAATAAAATAAAATTGTATAATCACCATGATCACTGTTAAAGTCTGTGAAACATATACATAGTTAAAAGATTAGAAACATAGCCCATGTTTACATTAGAGCAATTCTTGTTTTCTCCATCAAATAAAACATTTCTAACTGCCTACTTTTCAGCCACAGTCATTTGTAATTTCTACAATCAGAAAATCTCTCTTTTAATTGTGAAAATAATTTTAAATCCTTGCTCTGGCTGTGATTAGGGTAATAACCTCTCCAAGCCTTGGTTTTCTCACCTAGGAAATGAGAGGCTATGTGTGTGACTTGCTTGCCAAGGTCCCATTCAGCACCAATATTCTGGAAATTTGTAAGAAATTTAATTATAAGCAATACTAATTTAGCCACAAGAGAGTATAGTTCTTACTAACCTGTTAGAAGTCCCAATTATTTGAATCTAACTTGACAGAAAAAAAAATCAAATTTGGCTTGACATAAGGGAAAATCATTATATATACTAATTCTATTTTCTCTTTTGGAGAACGTAATGATCCATTCATTTATCAGATTTTGTTAAGGGCTTATTATGTTCTAGGAACTCTGCCAACCATGTTATAATCTTCACAGCAGTGTGTACTTCTATGAAATTGGTGTATTAGTTAAGGTAATGCTAGCTGTTGTAACAGATAAGCCACCAGCTATCAATGGCTTACTATAAGAGACATTCGTTTCTCACTCACTTAAAGGCCAAAATGGGCATCCATAATTGGTGTGGAGGTGTGCTCTTCCAAGTAATGATTCAGAGGCTAAGGTTCCCCCATCTTGTATCTCTGCTACCTTCAAGACATTTACTGGCTCACAGTCCTCTTCTACCTTAATCTGGCAGAGGGAAGGAAAGCATGGGGTCTTTTCTAACAGCTAGGATTGTGATCCTCATAACTCCCGCTTATATTCCATGGGCTTTCCTCAGTCACACAACCAGGAATCACTATAGGGGAGCCTGTGGAATACAATCTCGCTGTGTGCCCATGAGGAAGAGGAACAAGTCTGATGCTTAGCTGTCAGTCTTTGGCATTATCCCCATTTTTAAAATGAGAAAATGCGGCTCAGCAAGTAAGTGGCAGCTCCCGAATTTGAACCCAAGACCCCGGCTGCAACACAAATGCCACATTCCCATAAGCAGCAAATAAACCAGAATTGTTAATGCTATGATATTGATAAGAGAAGAGGAAATAACAAACTCTTTGGGGAGGGAGGCAAACTTGCCTTTTGCAGGTTGTGGGGGACAGAGGATCACAGAAGTTAAGTAAATGGCTCAAGACCAGACAACTAGTCAATGGCTAAATGGAGACTCCAAGTCCAAAGCCCTATGCTTTTATTATGCTACCAGATTTCCTGAAATTCCATCTTGAAGGAAGAATGTGTGTCTGCTGGCCAACAAGAGGAGACAAGGCACTGACAGGAGAAGGAACAGCATGTCTGTAAGTCTGCAGGCAGGATAAAGCCTCCAGAGAAAGAGCAAGTCATTTTATGGGGTCAGTTATCTGTTACTAAAGCAGTCAAACTGCCTATAACCAGCCCCAAAGTAGATTATGTCTGTGGAATGTTATTTCTCAGATAGCCCAATTGTTATATTGCCTGTCATTTTTATTTTTGCATAAAATTGAACTTTATAGTTCTGTGGTAATAAAATCCTTTCATTTATTCCATGTTCCTACTCACTAAGCTTTCAGTAAGATATACTCTTTTATGTTACAGCTATATACTTTGATTAAAGCAGTTACAGATTCATCTAATTCCACATTCGAATAACCACCCTGATCAATTTTTATTTTCCATACTTTCCCTTTTGATCCATTATCCCATTTCTCCAGAATGGCTCTAAGATAATTTGCAATCCCTGGCCTTTTGCTCTATGTATAGGTGCTGACTTATATGTTTAATAGTTTTAATAGTTGTCCAAATCAGCCTGGCTTGCTCTGTGTTATTCTTCACTATTTGCAGCCTGATTAAAGTCATGAATTTCTGAAATATATCTATGTTTTCAAGATTGCCGTCTAAATTATGTAAATAACTAGCCCTGTAATTAGCTCTCTTCTTTGATGAGCTTCCTCTCAGGTTCAAAGTGTGTCATCTATATTTATCAGGTTTGAGGTGTGCTTATCTCCCAGACAGGCATGCCTATGCAGGAGGTGAGGCTCCCCAGGGACGTGCCATGTCAGCATCCTGGCCACCAGCCCTCCTGTCCTTCCTCTACTCACACACTTGCCAGTCCTCAAGTCTGGTAGATTCTTTCAAGGAATGCAAACAGCGAAACCCTTAGTTCTCTTAACTACTTTTCAGGCTCCTAAGGTTGAGCACCATGTTTCTTTTTCCATATTCTAGCTCTGTGAGGGATAACTTTCTAGATCCTTCTAAAGGAATTCTTCGTATTTCTCAACTTCACTTGCAGATAAGAAAAAAACTAAGCAATTTCCCCTTACTAATTAGGGGCTCCTCTTTCTAGTAGGATAAGAGCTAAGGCTTCCAGGCTGAACTTTGGAAGGACCCAGTCACTGGTACTGTCCTTGGCAGCATTCCTGTGGGATGAACACATTTAATCCGGGCTTAAATTCTGGCCCTGCCATCTATGAGCTGCATGACAGTTAATCTCTCTGAGCATCAGGTTCCTCATTGGAAAAATGGGGTTATAATATTCACTTCACAGAGTTTTCATGAGAGCTAAGAGAGGTTAATGTATGTCAATCCCCTGGCAGTGTTCCTCAGAGAAGCGTCAATGCAATGAGTACACACTGAATTCTGGACCAGAACCCCACTCCACCACTTTTCAGTCACTCTGAGAAACTTACTCAATTCCTTTGGGTCTCAGGTTCTTTATTTCTAAAATGGACTTGGTAATAGCACCTCTTCATTGGGTTACTTTGAGAATTAAACTGAGTATCAGAGCTGAGCTGGGAACCCAGTGGACACTATGTTCTTAGCTATTACCATTATGGCCCAGTACTGACAGATGGTAAAGTTAAACTAACCTGGGAAAGTTAGTTTCCTTTCCTTCTCATGCCCTTTTACAGAGGCCCCAGTGTTGGGTGGGAGCTTACTGCCACCTCACCAAAGTTGGAGGCTGGTGGGCTGGAAGTAGCTATAAGACCAGGGGTAGCTCTTTGTTCAGGCTATCCACGAATAATACCAGATTTCTGAGAGCTAACACTTCCCCCTTGCTTTTCCCTGTCATAACTGAGTTTTGCAGCTGGGGCCATTTGCGGGTTTTCATCCTGACCTTTCCACCTCTGCCCATCACCCTAGTATTCTAAACCCAAAGAACCTCAGTCACTGATGTGACTTTCTGGACATCTAACTGAATGCAGACCTAGCTGGTCCATCTCCTCGCTCATATCTTCCACTGTTTTTTGTTTGTTTGTTTGTTTTTATCCCCAGAAAGCATGCTCTGAGGCTCAGGACAGAGTAACCAACAAGCCATATTGACTCCATGGCACTGTCCACTAAGCACTGGCCTGAGTGCATGATGGGAAGGTATCTGACCCAGTAAAATTCTTCTGCCGAAGTGAGCTGTGACTGGCTCCACAGCCAAGAGGAGAGAAGCCCTAGGGCAATGGTTAGACTGTTGGACCAGAGAGGAAGTCAGGGAATGCCTCCTGGAAGAAGAGAATCTTGAACTAGACTTTAAAATAAAGCTGTTATTTTAAAAATGGAAGAAGAATGAAGTCCTAATAAGATCCTATCATGGAAAGGTCTCTCTGTTCTGCCGGTCCTCCTCAGACCTTGGGAACTGCCAGGAAGCAGATACGCTCATGATACAGTGCCATGAGGATAAGCACAAATATTAATTGATGAAAACATTTTTTCCATCTAACTCAGTAGTTCTCAACCGTGAGCAATTTTGCCCAAGGGACATTTGGCAATGTCTAGAGACATGTTCGGTTGTCACGACTTGGGGGGTGTTACTGGCAACTAGTGGGTAGAGGCTAGAGATGCTGCTAAACATCTTACAATATACTAGACAGCCTCCCACAACAAAGAATTTACTAGCCCAAAATGTCAATAGTCTCAAAACTGAGAAATCAGATCTAGCCAAAATTCTACTGGTTCCTCTTAACCATCTCTCCTTTAATGCAAGCTTTTTAAGGCATTAGAAATGAATACCTAAAACAATTCAAAAGTTCTCTTCAAAGAATTTTTCCCTATGTATAATTGTAGAAATAATATCCTAGTTTCAATTTGTTCCAGATTCACAAGGAAAATAGACTTTTGCTTTAATTTCCTGGTTTATTCTTCTTTTGAAAGCAAAACTAGGTAAAATCTTTACAGAAATATGGTATTTTTGCTAAATTAAAAAGTTAGTATGTTCAATTCGATTATTCTCTAAAGTTTCCTAGGTATTCCTCTGGGCGCAAAAAACATTTTTACTTAACTGAACAAAAAAAATGTTGCTTTTTCCTTTAAAATGAAATTTGGACAAAAACTACCTTGTTGGAAAAACAGACTTATGTGTTCATTGTTAAAAGGATGTTAGAACCAGAAGGCAGTTTGGTGGAGGGAAGGCAACCAGAGCTTTGAGTTACTCTGAGTTTGCTTCTTAGCTCTGCCTTGCCATCTGTATGGCCTTGGGCAGGTCATTGCTCTCTCTAAACCTCATTTTCCTCTCCTTAAAAAAAAACAAAAAACAGACTTAATGTCCATCGTTCCAGGTTATTGTGAGAGTCAAATGAAATCATGCATGTGTGGCACCACACCTATGCTCAGTGATGTCCCTCATGCTCTTGAGTAGCCCTGGCCTTGGGTCAGTCTAGACCCACCCACCTCATCCCTGACATAATCACTGCCACCCATCCACCCACATGCATTAGTAAATACAGGACCCCTTTGCTCCTTAGCAGGCAGGCACTCATGGTAGTTTCTGGAAATGGGTCTGCCACAAGAGGTGGCTCCATTGCCAAGCCTAGAGCAGCAGTGATTGTGATGGTTTCTGTCGCTTCCAAGGCCTGGCACCTTGACTGCAATAGCCATCCCCTTCACTATGGTCAGGCAGGTATCCCCTGGGACCTGTGCCCCATCTGCTTTCAACTCATGTGCATTGTGTCTCTTGAGTCCTTACTGCAGACCCCAGGTCACCTGGGGAAGGCCTTCAGCAAAGGGGGCACTAACTCTTGTTGAGCACCTACCAAGTTCTAGCACATCATCATCTCATTTAACTCTTAGCAGTAAGTAATCATGGTCATGATCATGACCTTTAACAATTGCTTGATCATGTGCCAGGCACGTGCATATGTATTCAGACTCATTTTAATTTCATTATCCCTATTTTACAGGTGAAAAACTGAGGTACAAATGGGTAAGAAATTTGCTCAACGACACAGGAGAGGTGAGTCAGGACTTGCACCTTGTACACCAAGGGGTTTCACATGACATCAGGAACATCTGCTTGCTTCGCCCTCTCCTGCCTCACTCCAAACTGGCCCCTTTCTGTTTAACAATGACCTACCTTCAAGGTGGGAACCATAATTAACCTGCTTTGGCTTAGATTAGCATATTTGAAACACTGTCCACAGGGGTAGTGTTTCAGGACCAAGTTCACCTGCCTCTTGGAATGCCAAGAATCAAGTGCGTGTTCTTAAACTCAGATGCCAAATCTGACTCAAGTCAAAAGCATACATTTAAAAACTGAATAATACTAAAGTCTCAGCCTTCAAAGTACTTTTAATTTTAAATGAGGCAGTCATGCTAGTTTCCCATTCCCCTAGGGATAGAGAAACTTTTATGGAAACTTTGATGTGCCAGTTCACCTCTAGGACAGAAAGATCTACAGTGTCTTCCTCAGCATTCCACTACAGCTTTTGAGTGCCTTGATCTGTACCCCATGATCCCAGGATAGTTCTGAACCTAGGTCTATATGCAAGTGGACCCAGGGGCTCTGTTCTACTTTGAGCCATAAGTTGTGTGTTTGTGGGCAGTCCTAGATTCAATATGGCCCTTCTATACCTCCCAGGCCAAGAAAGGACCACACCTTCTAGGACAGCTCTAAGCTATATGCAATTCCCATGCTCAGTATAGCCCAGACTTTGAACTCAAAAATGACCTCTAGGTAAATGGAATATAGCTAATGGAATATACCAAACAACCCAGTATTTCATCACATGTCACAAGAGTAGAGAGAAGCACAAGCACATAATATATCACTGATGAATCATCCATCAGAGATCTACCCCAAATGACATTTTCCCTCTGCTTAGAGGGCCTATTTCCACTTTCCTCCCATCTTCATCTCACTTGTCTTTCAAGAGATGCAGCTCAAATGCTCCCACCTCTGGGAAAACTTTCCCATATGCCTACTGAACGAAAGCCTCCCTCTTTTGGATTCCTGTAGGACAGTGTACTTCACCAACCACTCCAGCTCCTACTGTACCTTGAAATGACCTGTTTAGGTCTGTCTCCTCCACCAAACTGAACTGTGGGCAGACACCATGTTTACTTGTTTCTGGAGTCCCAGGGCCTACCAGTATCCGGAGTGGTTAATGAAGACCTTTGTGAGAGGAGGGTAGATAAGAAAAGAGAGGGGGGAGGAAGGTATAACCAGAAAAACAAGAGAATGTTGAAGTTTTCCACAAAGAACAGACTGTAAGATAGAAATTGTATTAGTGTCCCAGGGCTGCCACAAAAAAATTACCACAAATTCGGTAGCCTAAAACAACAGAAATTCATTCTCTCCCAAATATAGAGGCCAGAAGTCTAAAATCAAGGTGATGGCAAGGCCACGCTCTCTCCAAAGGCTCTAGAGGAGAATCCCTCCTTGCCTCTTCCAGTTTCTGGTGGCTGTTGGCATTCCCTGGCTTATGACCATATCACAGCAATCTCTGCCTCCATCTTCACATGGTCTTCTCCCTGTTTGTGTCAAATCTCCCTCTCCTTTCTCTTACAAGGATACCAGTCATTGGTTGTAGGCCTCACCCTAGATTTGGAATGATCCCATCTGGAGATCCTTAACTGAGTCATGTCTAAAGACTCTTTTTCCAAGTGAGGTCATATTCATAGGTACCAGGGATTAGCATCTGCACATATCTTTGGGGGGACACAACTCAACCCATCACCACATAGAAGTAAATTCCACACCTTCAACACCCCCATTCCTACCCTGACCCAGCGGTTCCCAGACTGAGGCACTCTATTCCAGTGCTTCCCAATCTGATCACCTCCCAGCATCATAGAAATGATGATGTTTCAGCATCACCCTGGAGAAAGGATGCAGCCTCTCGTGGTCTGAGAGGATCTGGATGCTCCAGGCTTGCCCCACGGCCCTGAGCTGAGGGGCTCATTATTTCAGCATCCCTGTGACCCATTTCTAGCCGGTGCAGTCTACCACCAACACTCCATAAACACAGAAGAGTCACACAACGTGGGTTACCACCTCCAATCTCACAATATCTAAAGCTGGCAGAAGGCTCACAAGCAGTATTCCTCCCAGAGAACGCTTTTCTTCTTTGGCGTCCACCCCACCAGAATTCCTTGCTCTCCTGTTGTGGCCTATGAATGGGAGAGACGAGGCAGGCCAGTATCCTCCTTCGACTGTAAAATACCAAAAGGCAGCAAGAGCCTCGCCCTTTCTCCGTGTGACCTTACTCCTCCCAAATAGCATGTATCTTACCTCTGTAGTTGTAATCCAGTTTCAAGTTTACACTCCAACTTCTTTCATTATGTCTTCTGGGTTTCCAGTTATGTGCAGGGCATGCCCCAAACAACAAAGATGATTGGTATTCTTTATTCTTTCACTCCTATGTACGTATGGGGTGGGGGCTTTTCTTCAGCGGGTATGTCAATTTTTTGTGTGAGGTCTTGAGAAGAAGATACAATTTTCCTCTATGTGGAACAATTCTATTCAGCCCCAATATGGGATTCAGGAAAAGGCAGTTCCTAGATAGAATTCACTTCACATCTCTATTTTGTATTCTGATGGTGACTGGAGTGTAATCTGTCCTTCCTGAAACACCCTAATCAACTAACTTGGCCAAGTTCTTTCCTAAACAAATCCTGTGCAGCTTCCAGTTCTTTTTCTGCAAGAAATACCAAATTAGCTGCTTTGTGGTTTGCTGGTAAGCCCTGAGACCTTTATTTCCTTATTAGGCACTCCCTAGCCTACAGGGAGCACTGCCTAGAATATCTAAAACTGTCTATTGTTGAAGTTCATTTCATTTCATTTCTGTGCCTGCTTCTGTTGGTGATCTCAAACATGGGCTGTATATCAAAATGTTACCAGAGGGGGGAAAATACATGAATAAGATGATTATGATGGCAGAAGAATCCGATTCATTTAAAATACCCACATTTCCTTTCAGATTTAATCATTCATTCTTCTGTGCAAGGATGATAGTCAGTGTTGGCTGATCTTAAAGATAACCAGTTAAATTTCCTAGCAATATATTCTCAGGCACGCTGCAAAAATATATGTGGCTCAGCTTCCCATGTTCAAATGGGAAGGTAATTTTTATAAAAGCAATTTTTGCAGAGGATATTCCAACTCTCATTTACAGAGCTGAGGAGGTAATTTTGGTGGGCAGAGTCAGTCTGCCCTTGCTGGACTCACATCTCAGCGAGGACCCTGACAACTCTGGGAATTTGACAGGGCTCATTTGCAGCTTCAAAGACAGGAACAATTTAAATTCACAGTTCTCGTAGCAGTTGGATGTAAGGAACTGTGGTGATGCTGACATTTTGCCCCTTAATTCAGCTGTGAGTCAGAGCATAAACTATCATAGTGCCAAAATTTTTAAGGGATGACTTTAATGTGTTGGCTGGATTAAGATGGGCCATATATATGCTTGTCCTATGCCCTGCAGCTCCTCTGGAGTAACCCTATAATTTATCATCCAAACGGGGACACTTCTGAGAGGAAAAGTGGCTATACTTGTAATAATTTACAAGAATGGAAAAAATGGGGGCACCTGGGTGGCTCATTCGGTTAAGTGTCTGCCTTCGGCTCAGGTCATGATCCCAGCTCCGCATCGGGCTCCCTAATCAGCCTGGACCCCGCTTCTCCCTCTCCCTCTGCCTCTCCCCACACTGGTGTTCTCTCTCTCTTTCTCTCTCCCTCTCCCTCTCCCTCAAAAGAGAAAAAAAAAGAATGGAAAAAATGGGATAAACCAGTACTACCCTATGCAAACTGGGAAATCCCATCAATCCCCATCTCATCCCTGGACATTCCCCCCTCACTCCCCGCAGTGACCTCATAGATAGCAGCGGTTGTGGGGGTTGGGGTAGGTGTTGGTGGCAGCCCTCTCTATAGCACCTCCCCTCAATCTCCTATTCAGAGTTTGCCATTGTTGATACAGAAGACCCCTTGGAGATGACTGAAGAGTGGCCTCAGCAGGAATGCTCTCAAATGTATGTGGGGGACTTCTCCATTCTCAGTCTATTCCTCAGTTGCCACCACCTGCTTCATTATACGATGACCCACCTCACTGTCACCATCTCCTTCAACCCATTTATATCACAGAACGTAGAAGTACCCAAACTTCCACTAGGCAAACGACGCTTAGCAAGTCTTCTGGTTAACTAACACTGGCCTTGATGACAGAAATAGATTTAGAATCATAGAGTTGGGAGAACCCTGGAGAACAAGGCTGCTCCATCCACCGACCTTAAAGGAAATGGTTTCAGTCCCATAAGAATACATTTTATTGTTAGAATCTGTCTAGAGATGGAGTTTTCAAAGCCTATTTCGACAAGTCTATTCTCATATCTGCACACATGAGCAACCCAGAAACTCCTTATGTTTCAATAGCTCTGCAGTTTAGGATTTATTTCCTCTGGTCTGACAATATGGAGTGTGCCCTGTAGGACAACCCCTTCTCTGGTCTTTTCTTTTTAGCCTTTAATCATCCTTCTTGTTCCAAGTGGTTTCATAACGGTTTTGGTTACTCACACTATCCAAGAGATGGTTTAGAAGGAAGAGTTTTCCTATCTGATATTTCTAGACCCTAGAACTTTGGACTGGTAATAACAACATAATCATTCATGGGACACCCATGTGTTATTCTGCCTCACTTGGCCACAGACACCACTTTGCCACTTATTTTTAAATATGGATTTCAAATCTAGAGAGTTTAAAGTTATTGTGCCCTGGGTTTTTTCCCACTTGGTCTTTGGCTTCTAACCCCTCCTCAGGTGTATCAAGGACATTTGTGTTCATTATTATGTGTCTCTGCCTTAACTAAACCAATTAAGAGGAAAAAGAGTTACAGATGGAAAAAAAAAAGTCTATAAAAGCCTTGCCTTGGGAGGACACACAATGCCTTGCACTTACTGAGTACTCAATGTATTTGCTAAATTTAATTAATTCAAGCCCATAATTCCTTTTAAAAAATATATGGACATGTTTATAATGCTTCCAGTGAAGAATCCTCTGTCACTTACCCTGAAAGAGATCTGGGGATATTTCATCTTTAGGAAGGTTTTGATTATGGGTCACTCTTATGAGATACACTGGACAGAGCTCTTGACTGGGGGCCCTCGTGGACCTGAATTACATCCTGATGGTGCCCAGTTCTGGGACCTTAAAAAAATCACTTCACCTCTCTGGGCATGGTGTTCTCATTCACAAAACATAGAGTGCAAGCTAGAATCATACTCTAATCTCCTGGATTGCAAATGCCATGATTCTATTCTTCTATTTAGATAAATAATGCATTTCCTTAAATTCTTTCTTAAAAAAATATTGTTCATAAGAAACATTTAAAACATACAGAAAATTACAAACAACATAACTATTTACTATCCACCACTATTTAATACTTCTTAAAATCGTGCTGTATTTCCTCAAAATTTTCTCTTTGAGAAGAAGAAAGAAAGAAAACAAGACAAATGTATTTGAAGGCTGTTTGAAGACTTCCCTGATCCCCTTCTATTCCATCTCCCAAGAACTTAACACTATCCTAAGACTAGTGTGCTTTTTGTTTCCATCTTTGTTTTTATACTTTCATAATATACACAGGTATTCATAAACTATAATCAGTGTGCTTCTTGTGTTTTTCAATTCTCTATAAATGATGTCGTAGCTTATATTCTTAAATCTCTCTTTTTTCTCACCTTAACTTCCGAGTGGTTTTGGATCTACACTATCACTAAATCACCCTGGCAAATTTCTGTTGAGAGTTTACCTCACACATCACATCCCTCATCCTATTATTCTTGTTTCTCTTAGGAGTTCATTTTGATTTATATTCAATTTCATTTAACTGTTTGCTCTTCCTTGTCACAATCCAAAAGTGTACATTTTTGAAAGGGGAAGGAAAAATCTCATTCAAAATTCCAGAACTAAAATATTAACAATTATAGAAACAATTATAGAATTGTTACTATAGTAACAATTACAGAAAATTATACAAGTTTGTAGTGCAGTTTCTCTAAAGAATCCTTAACAACCTTTAGTGCACTTGTCCTATGGAGAAACAATTTCTATACAGTATGGAATAAAGAAAAACAGTTTTGTTTCATTTATAAACAGTGTCCTTTGGGAAGGCTCACAGAAAGGCTTGCTAAACACTTGGATGGACTGGTAAATTTCTCATACTTATTCATCAACATCGTTTCTCTTACAAAGTAAGCACCAGGGAAACCTCTGTCTTGCAGAGTGTTGTAGAAAATACCAGCATGTAATAAAAGTTCTGTGATAAAAGTGATGGCAGTCACTCCTCTGGATCTGAGGCACTGAGGGAAAAGGACTGAGATAAATCAAGACAAGCATTAACCTTTATTTGTTCTAGAATCTCATACCCTATAATTATCAGACCAAAAGAAGATTAGTGTCAGCATTATTAAATCCCCTTCAGCTAAAAATGGGTGAGGGTGATAATGACCACTTACTTACTTTAGCGCATCTCACATTAACATGAATACAAAGCAATATTCTAACATCCAGTGGAAAATACAACTTTCTGCATTTGATAAATATTTCTGCTGCGGGGAGCTGAGAGTCCAAGTTGTTTGATAAAATTATGTAAATCAATGAATGGTCAAGCTAGGATTTGAACTCTGATGGAGAGAATAATATTAACCATTCAAAGAAGTTCTTGCTGTTAGGCAACAAAAAATATTTCTAAAGCAAATGAACTACCATGCATCTGAAATAATTAACAAATTAATTCCCCATCTGGGGAACATCTTCCAAATTGGTAGATATCCACCTGGGAAAATGGCCCTTTTGTAAAGTCTTACGAGACTACAGACATATGAGAAAACTCAGATTAGTACCCAACAGAGTATGTCAGACTGGAGGATCTAGTTGTGATGTTAAACTATGTGCCATCCTGCATCTAAGACTCCATAATCAAAATTCAAAAAGAAAGCCCTCTGAACACCTTTCCAGCTTACTAAGAGGATATGACAAAATGCCCAGGGAAATCAGAGATGATGAGGGTATTTCTTAAGCATGAAAAGGACAATATTTACACACAAGGCACCATTACTGATCCCCAGAAAATAACAAAGAAAATCCAACATCAAATTCATAGTATATTTCCCTCCTACTTTCCCAACTTCTCATCATTCATGACTACACAGAACAAGCATTACACAGCTATTCTTAACTGTTGGAAAAATATCTCTTAAAGTGTTTAAATATTATATCAATTTAATCTTTTTTCTACTATTATCCTAGTAATAGCTAACATTTAGTAATTCCTTCATGAAAAGCACTGTGCTAAGCACTTCACATGCATTTCCCCCTGTCATCTTCATAATAACATGCATAAAGTGGTATTTGGGTAGTGGATAAATAACTCAATGAAAACCAACCTAAGAAAAAATTGTATACTCTGGAAAACAGTATGGAGGTTCCTCAAAAAGCTGAAAATAGGGTGGAGGGATGGAGTAAGTGGGTGATGGACATTGGGGAGGGTATGTGTTGTAATGAGCACGGGGTATTATATAAGACTGATGAATCACAGACCTGTACCCCTGAAACAAATAATACATTATATGTTAATTAATTGAATTCAAATAAAAAAGAAAAAATAACATTTTTTTTAAAAAGTTGAAAACAGAACTACCTTACAACTCAACAATTGCACTACTAGGTATTTACCCCAAAGGTACAAATGTAGTGATCCAAAGGGGCATCTGCACCCCAATGTTTATAGCAGCAATGTCCACAATAGCCAAACTACGAAAGGAGCCAGAATGTCCATCGATAGATGAATGGATAAAGAAGATGTGGTATATATATACACATATACAATGGAATACTACTCAGACATCAAAAAAAAAAATGAAATCTTGCCATTTGCAATGATGTAGATGGAACTAGAGGGTATTATGCTAAGCAAATTAAGTCAATCAGAGAAAGACAATTATCATATGATCTCACTCATTGTGGAATTTAAGAAACAAAACAGAGGATCATAGGGGAAGAGAGGAAAAAATAAAACAAGATGAAATCAGAGAGGGAGACAGACCATAAGAGAGCCTTAATTATAGGAAAAAAACTGAGAATTGCTGGAGGGGAGGGGGTGGGTGGATGGGGTAACTGGGTGATAGGCATTAAGGAGGGCACGTGATGTAACGAGCATTGGGTGTTATATAAGAATGATGAATCACTGAACTCTACCTCTAAAACTAATAATAGTCTATATGTTAATTAACTGAATTTAAATACATTTTTAAAAAAAGAAAAAAAGTGTATAAAGCAAAAAGGGCAGGCCTGGCTTTAGGTGTGACTTAATGCCAGGCTCAGTGGCAAGGCCCATTTTTCTGTCAGAATTCCCAAGCTGCTCTTTTTTTTTATTATTATGTTATGTTAATCACCATACATCACATCATTAGTTTTTGATGTAGTGTTCCATGATTCATTGTTTGCATATAACACCCAGTGCTCCATACAGAATGTGCCCTCCTTAATACCCATCACCAGGCTAACCCATCCCCCCAACCCCTCCCCTCCAGAACCCCCAGCTTGTTTCTCAGAGTCCATAGTCTCTCATGGTTCGTCTCCCCCTCCAATTTCCCCCCCTTCATTCTTCCCCTCCTGCTATCTTCTTCTTCTTTTTTTTTTTTTTTAACATATAATGTATTATTTGTTTCAGAGGTACAGGTCTGTAAGACTATTGAATCACAGTCCCAAGCTGCTCTTTCCCTGGATTAGCTCTATTCCCCATGTGGCCTGGGTCTCAAAATTTCAAGATGGTGGCCAATAGCTCCAAATCTCACTTCCTCTCAAATCAGGTCTAGGGAAGAAAGTGTCTGTTTCTATTATGGCACTCCCAGCAAAAGTTTCTGGCTCTTAATAGATCACAAACTGATCTCCACACCAATTGCTGAGGCCAGAAAAAGCAGAATGCCATTTCTTAGGCCCAGGTCCCATGATGCATCTCTGAGTGGTAAAGTGAAGTCCCACCCATGCACCTGGGCTGAAAGCAGGGAAATGGGTGGTTTCTAGAGGGAAATCCCTGAAGAAGGGTAAGTGGATGCTGGAAAAACGCCTGACACAAAATTTATAAGATAGGACAGAAAGGTTGAAAATATTCTGGGTGGGGAGAAGAGCATGATGCAAAAGTGTGGAGGTAAATAAACATGGTTTCTATATAAGGAAACAGAATTCATTCCATCAGCAGAATACAGTGATTGAGAGCAGTGGAAGACAGCATTAAATAGGCAGGATACATCCAAAGTATGGAAGGCCTTCAATTAGACCTGGATGTTTGACTAGATTTAATTGGCAAAGTCATTGTATAAGCTTGGAGAACTAAGATGAAAAATAGTTAAGAGGAAATGGGTTTTCTGGAATACCAGAAAGTTGGATGTGAAGATATGACTCAGAGACACCTGGGTATTAACTCTGCTCTCATTAATGCCCAATCCCTGAAGTTATAGCTCTTTTGATGCTGATTTTGGCTTAAGAACAAAGAGATCCTAGGCATGTTTATAAACATTCCCTTAATTGGAAACATATAGACCATTAGTGTAAATTTTTCTGAAATATTGATATAATCCTTGAGACTAAATGGGCAAGGTCTTAGCAAGAATTGTGCTTTCATGATCTAGAAAGAAGTAGACAATATTGCTGGCAACTCCAGAGCCTCACTGAGGATTTCATGGATCAAGAGAAGCTACACCAAGATATGCTCTATGTGTTCCTCCTCTGTGTGGCCTCACTAATTTCTGTAAGATTGTGTTTCTTTGGGTATTTAAGAGAGGAATTTAATATAACTTTACACTTAAGGGTAGTGCAGGGGAGTCCGTGGTAGGAGACATGTATATATACCTGACGAGTCTTTTTCCTGAGAATGCAAGCTGGTGCAGCCACTCTGAAAAACAGTATGGAGGTTCCTCAAAAAGTTGAAAATAGAGCTACCCTATGATCCTGCAATTGCACTACTGGGTATTTACGCCAAAGATACAAATGTAGGGATCCAAGGGGCACATGCACCCCAATGTTTATAGCAGCAATGTCCACAATAGCCAAACTATAGAAAGAGCCTAGATGTCCATCAGCAGATGCATGGATAAAGAAGATGTGGTATATATATATACAATGGAATATTATGCAGCCATCAAAAAAATGAAATCTTGCCATTTGCAACGATGTGGATGGAACCAGAGGGTATTATGCTAAGTGAAATAAGTCAATCAGAGAAAGACAATTACCATATGATCTCACTGATATGAGGATTTTGAGAAACAAGACAGGATCATAGGGGAAGGGAGGGAAAAATGAAACAAGACGAAACCAGAGAGGGAGACAAATCATAAGAGACTCTTAATCTCAGGAAACAAACTGAGGGTTGCTGGAGTGGAGGGGGGTGGGAGGGATGGGGTGGCTGGGTGATGGACATTGGGGAGAGTATGTACTATGGTGAGTGCTGTGAATTGTACAAGACTGATAAATCACAGACCTGTACCCCTGAAACAAATAATACATTATATGTTAATAAAAAAATTTTTTTTAAAGAGTCTTTTTCCACCAATCCATACCCCAAGAGCAACATTACAGTTGATGTCAAAAGTAGGATCGGCACAAAATCCCTTCAGTTACTATGCTGGACTTTGAAAGGAATGTTGAGGAATCAAAGGAAGGAATATCAGGAAAAAAAACAAAACAAAACACAAACTGGATACAGACAACATAGTCCTTAATATGAGACCATAAAATGAAACTATTAATTTTTTAGGTACATTTTGAGGGAGAAACATATTAGTGGAATTCATCTATTTATCTACCTCCAGCAGGTCAGCCCAAAGGTATAATTTTAAAAGTCATTTTTCAGGGGAAGTTGTCCCTGAGCATTGTTCTCTGGCTTCTCCTAAATATGCCAGTCATGGCACTGGGAGTGATTGAAGATCCCCCAAAGAAAAGATAATGAACCAGAAAGGTTTCTTTCTCCATCATCTGGGACCCACCCTCCGACCAAGTTTCCCACCAAGCAGAAATTGGAAAATAGCTGAGGTTTTGGAAGTACGAAGGGGTGAACATGGAACTGAGATTTGCTTCAAATCCTGCTTACTTAACTGCTGCCACAAGAGGGATGACAAAACAAGGGAGAATTAAGTCTATTCAAAAGATTTTTAAACACTACATTTCCTGGCCTTTAAAAAAAAAAAAGTGGCCAAGGAGAATGCTAGTTCTGACTTAAAAATCTTAACTGTGAGTAATTCTGTTTCTAAAAGTGTGTGCAAATAGTTTCCGTAAGCATGCAAATCAGACCTTGAGACAGATTTGGACAAATGTCCTAGGAACTAATTGAGTTAAATTTTGTGTTCTGAAGTTTCACATTTTTCCTAAATAAGAAAATAGTATTTTTATTAGCAAAAAGGTAAGCAATTGCTTTTTGAAACTTCTGCTTGAAACAAGTATGAATATGTAACCTGATGCAGTAGCAGATTTGTGTGTCCGGGCTAAATGTAGAAGAAAGGGAGTATAAGGCATCATTTTCAGGATGTTCATGGCTTCCAAGAATACCGAATTAAATGATCTCAAGACAATTCAGCTAAAGCATTAAGTATCTAACTTCTGCGCTTTAGACATGATTCTGTTTGGGGCATAAATGAACTTGCTGGATCAGAGCCAATGGAGATAAGGGGAAGCTGGAAGTGAGAAATCTTAGGAAAATAAGTGTTTTTCCTTTCTTTTGGGTCACCTTAGAATCTTGTCCTGAGGCCACAATTTCTTTGGTAGTAAGGAGGGTCATTAGACAGCCACACCTCCCTCCTTTCTTCAGTAAAATGTAGGGAAATGCTGTGGAAGATGAATATTGTAGAATGGGGGTGTGTGAAATAGATACAATTGAACTGAGGGTATAGTATTGAACACTGGAAGAGGAAAAAATATCAGGATTTTTATTAGAAAATATGTCTCCTACGTAGAGAATAGCCAAAAGGAGTTGAGACGGAAAAAATAGGCAGGGCCCCACTGGAGACAGTGTGTGCCATTACTTGAAACACTAACACAAGGGACAGAGCCAGCCAGATAGGCAAGCAGGAGGGGAGTGGGTGGAGAGCCCCTGCTCCCTGCCCTCAGCAGAACCAGGCCCCCCCACCCACAGAACTTCCCCAGGCCAGAGAACTTGAGATGGCCTCCCATACTCCACCTGGATGTACACAAACTGAATGAGCCAAGTAATGAAATGGGAGATGTCCACTGAGACTTCACTAAAAGAAAGGGACACAGAACTCAGCTTTCAAAGGAAAAGAGCCTGAAGGAGAAAGCTACATGTTTCAGCAGTACTGCCCTTAAACCTGGCCGAAATGAGCCCTGCCTGGGCCCCATACTTTACATGGCCCTGTATATTGGTTCACAAATATTTATCTGATAACAGCAAATGCAAAAAACAAACAAAAACAAAAAACAAATATCTGACTAGCCACCTAGGATCAGGGGGTACACTTCAAACAGATTAGTAATTAAGTCCTCAGACCAAACTATTAAAATACCCAGACAAAAAGGACTATCTCAGAGGTAGACATTGACCTGCTCCATGACCCTAAAAAACTGGAGGCAGAAAGAATGTTCAGGGTTCCTGGGCCCTGACTCTGTGTGCTAGAAGACAATGGCCTTCAGGAATATATGTGACTATTCCTTAAATTGAAATGCATGGTTGCTTGAGTAATACCTTCTAGAATGGTAATGTGAGCTCAGGTCTGAGGTCTGTGCAGCAGTAAGAATTGATGGGGACCTGGGTGTGTGGACAGCATTGCCAGCAGTTGTGCATGCCACAAGGAAATCTGGGGCCACAGGAAGCCACTCAGAGATAGACCACCTCTTCCTGCCCTGAGTGTCCCCCTCACATCTCATAAGACTGTATTCTTGGCTGCTCAAACCAGGAACTTAAGGTAACCTCACTGCTAACTAATGTGAGGGTGTTGGGGGCAGGCAGAGGTGGAGTGGGGGAGGAGGACCTCTTTTTGCCAGACTGTAGCCCACTTGATGCATTACATACCTTATCTTGAAAAATGTTACCTAAACAAAACAAGCAGGAGTGTAATTTCTAGAGCAAGAAATCAGGAATCTCTGGGTTTTATCCTCTATCCATTTCGAACATAAAGCTATTCACCACTGCCTAAACTGCTTCTGCTTTTTTGACTGAAAAGTGTAGTTTAGCTTACAAATATTTTTCCCTTATGTTTCACAGGAGGCTGTGAAATTTAACTGGAAGACCTTTATGATCTCCAATGAAAGGTACTCATTAAGTATAATTGTTATCATTACCTGAATCTATTTTTACTTTCCTCGTTTTATATATATATATATATATCCATATGGCTTGACGTGGTCCACAAGAGCTCCAGCATTAGCATTCTTACCCACTTGCTCACATACTTCCGTGCCTGTCCTGGCTGGGCTAGCAGGTGGGTATTTCAAAGCCCTGGGTCTCTGGGCACTGGGCCTCATGGAAACCCCAGATCTCGTGTTCCTATAGGTGACAAATTTTCTGACAAGCCTAAAATTTCATTCCAAAACAAATGTGCCAATAGTTGGCTTGCCGTGGGTACAATTAGTCACTTTCTCAGAATGAAGAGCAAAGGGCTAATTGTTCTGCAAGTGGACAATTGCTGCTGTAATTATTAGCCCCTGTAATTTCTCATCCATACATAATTGCACATGTGGATGAGGAGTACTTGGGCTGTCTTCTTGCAATTCTGTCCATAAGGCTTCTCATTGTTATGCTCAGGTTTTTTTCCACTTCTCTCGGTCACAGTTGGTTGTGCTTTTCCATGATTGTCCTTTTTTCCTTCGTAAAATACCAATGCCAAAGCAGCTTTTAAAAAGTTGTCCAGAACAATTTAAATACTGAATCAGCCCTCTAGTCACTGGGTTTGTGTTAAATGTAACTTGAATATTTACAAAGGCAAGTTTCTGGCTGAAGTTTGTAGAATCATAGAAAAGAATAAAGCGAGAAGTTCCCCCTAGGTTCCCAGTATCTTTTCTCCCCTGTAATCCATGCTCTCCTCAAAACCTCCAAGAAAAGAGATTTCAATTTCACAGCCTCTTCTTTGGAACTTCATTTCAGCGTTATGTCTCTAACTTTAAAACGTCTGAGCCTTGTATGTTCCCATGCTCAAAGGAAGAGTTCTGAGATCATAATGATGGCAGTAATTTCATTGTTAGTTTCTTTGGGCATTGTGGGACCAAGTTTGATATATCCATGTTTGTAGCCAGACACCACCTCAAGCGGTCAATTAATCTGTTTTAGGTTTACATATGAAGTTTTATTTATATAAAATGCTTTTGGAAGCTGCTGATCTTTCTCCTAAGGCATTTCGCTAAAATTCACTCAGATTCCTTTCACCAACATCTCCAAAACCTCAGCACATGGCAGACAAGTATCTGGGTGATAGAAGAAGCTACAGAAGAGACTTGCCTCCTTCCAATTTGCAAAGCTGCTTGAGAACTCCTTGCACAGAAGGGCGTCCCACTGCTCCCTGTTCCTGGAGCATGGCTGGGTGTCCTAGACAAACAAGCTCCTGCAGCACCATGGGTGCTTCCCTTCGGATAAAAACCAAATACTGAAGAAAATTCTGTTCAGCTTTATGAACTCTCATAATACAAGAAGTCACAAAGCTTGGTAATGCTGGGGAAGGCAAAATTGTCTTAAAGGATTTGGGGAGAATCATGCCATTAGGCAACGCTTTGATTTTTTTTTTCCTTCTTATTCTTTCGCTGGTTTCAAATAAAAGTGAAACTCACCGAAAGATATAATATCTACCTGCTGAAGTTGAGAAGTAAGCTCTGACGAAATCATTTGCTATTAAAGGTAAACCTGCCTGTACAGAGACAGCAAATGTATGCCTCTCTGCCTGCAGACCTTTCTGGCAGCCTCAAAATAACACTCAGCTGCTCCCTACCTTATGACCCCTAAAGGCTGCAGCCTGAATTCCCCCATCTAAGAATATTAATAACCACTGCCAAGATCATTCATTGCACTTTTGGCGCCAAATCACCCTTCTTTCTGCTCAAAGTGAATGGAATCCTAAATGCGCCACGTTTGCTTTTATGAGGATGCATTTGCCAGTCGGCCTCAATGCAAGCCCAAGTACTTCAATAGCATTAATAAAAGGGGTGGTAATCTGAAGAGCTTTATTTTTGTCCCTAATGTTCACCCCAAAAGGAAATGTGCTTCTTACTAATAATAGAGGATGTGACCAAAAACACTGAGTATATTTATCTGTTCCTAGTTCATTTGCCAGGGCTTATATTTCCCATCAGCGCTCTTTTAGAAAGGCTAAAACAATTAACCTCTTTCTCACTTGCCCTGCCAAAAGCCAAGATCTGGCAGTTTTTGCTTAGGAGATTCAACTGAAGACCAGCCCCTCCTCCCCTAACACACAAACCAACTTAACGCAAAATAACAATAAGAGTTAGCATTCACTAAGAGCTAGATGCGTTTAGCTAGCAGCTAGGCACTGCTTAGCACTTTTATACAGGTTAACTCAGTTAATCCTCACCACAACCCTGTGAGGCAGGTTCCATTAGGATCCCCATATACCACCATGGAAACTGAGATACAGAGGCATTAAGTAACTTGCCCAAGATCACACAGCTGCTAAGTGACGATGCTCTAGAAACATGGCTTTTGGTATGATCCACCTCTGTGTCAATGCTGTCTTACATTTTAAGATGGTATAGGCTGACCCACTCCCCTCCAATTGGCATCAAGAAGCACAGGCTTAAGTAAGGGCAGTACTGGCTCTCCCCCATTCCTTAAAATCCATGCTGCCCTTATGCGTCCCGCTGTCACTCAGCTCATTCATAGTTTGGCTAGATTTCTGACTTCCAAATCAAATGTGCTAAAAAAAAACTTGGGCCTTGGTCCAACACAGGTTCTTCCAGATTCACTCAGAAGTCCCCAAGTAAGTTTACCATATAGCTCATGTATCAGACAGATGAACTCATTATCAGATTATGTGTCTAAAGAAATAACACATGTTTTACAGTTTTCCCAATTTTAAAAAGAAAAACAAACAAACAAAAATTTTCCCTAAAAATATCTTTGAAGGAAAATTCTCCTTACTGGCATAGTCAGGTAACATTTGGTCAAGACTTTGTGTAAAGAAATTGGTTTCTGTAAAGCCCATGATGAATAGTGTTTAATTTTCATGAAAATTTCAATGTAATTACCCTAATTTATAATTGGGGTAAATCGTGACTTAGGAAATAAAAATAAGGAGCAGGATTTTATTATCCATGATTTCAGTTTACTAGACTGAAGTTTTGAAGTAAAATTTTTTTCAAGTTCTTTCTACTTCAATAAATAGTATGATGATGTACAAAAAAAAAAGAGCCAATCACATCAGATTAATAACCATTAGGCATTTGGCAATGATAGTCACCAACTTTAGTGCTCATTGGTAAGCTTCCATGAACTGCACAATACTAGCAAACAAGAAGGCAGTTATAGATAAGTTGTATTGCCTTGTGCTTCAATCTGTGGTGATTTGTCCCATCTCCATATACCATATAATAACAACTTTTTTGTTAATCTGTATATTAATATCTTCATTATTTTAAAGTAAGTTTTCAGAAGCTGTTAACCCTGTAATAATTTGGATGGGCACTTGTATGCTGCAGTTTTGTTTGTTTTTTAAACAAAAGCTAGCTAATTTTTGAAAAATTTTTTTTATCCTGGTAAAACTCTTATGCCCTCATTTTTAATGCCTTCAGCAAGCTCTGTATAGGCAAGGTGCTAAAAATAAAAGTTGGCACCAAACTATATTCTATAAAATCAAAATGTTTCCCTAGTGTTAAAAAAAAAAAGTCACAAGCAACTTTTTTCTACACTCAATTTGTTAAACTTAAGCCCAAGAAAATGCAAAGGGGATCCAGATTTCTGTTCTACATGTTTAACGGGCTGTGTGTCCAGGCTGCAATCATTTTCCTCGTCTGGAAATCAATAAACCCACTGCCCTGGCTGATGTCCACCTTAGCTCACCCACTCCGAACACAAAATCTGACCTAGGGGAGAGGCATACTCGGAAAGACCTCTGCTCTAAGTAGAACAGCATCACCTCTGGATTGAATAAATAGTGGTTTTTAATTTTTTTGATAGTGAGTTAGTTCATCATACACTCTAGGCCACAAAATGTTTTCCTCCTCATAAAAAGCTTGTGAGCAATATACAAAACATCTTTCATGTTCTCCAGCCTATAGCCTTCCAAGTTTTCTTTCTTCTCATAACTAATACTGTTTCTCTTCAGAGTAATTAACATAAGGAGAAGCCAGCAATCTGCCTTTAGCTTAACCTTCATTGGTTTCCAACTAAAAATAAAAGGAGAAGAACCCAACACTTGGCCAAGGGCCCAGTCAACCATTTCCCTTGCCAAGAGAGTTTCCTACAGGTGCTGCCATTCTCTGAGGGCCTAGAGATGTGGATTTTGAGCAGCAAACCCTGTTTTCATTCTGTCTTTGGCTTCCCTCCGGATCCTGAAATGACTGTGTTTAACCAGAGACCTATAGATCATGGAAGATTATTTTTTCTCCACTCCAAGCAAAAGAAAGCATAAGCCCAGGTTTATCAAAAAGGAAATTTCCAGCAGTACTTTAATTAAATGTTAACCTTTCTGTGAAGAATTATAAATTGCATTAGAACATAAACGTCAACTGACGACATTTGAGACCTGAGTTGAACTTATGTAATGTTTCCAATAATAAGTGTGTCTATTTAAGATGTCAGTTAAAAGTTCAAAACTTTGATATGTGGGTGCCATCAAAAGGAATCATTAGAGCCACATGTTGGAGTCGGTCTTCAGGAAGAAATTCCAGAAAGGTGACAGATTTTGACCAGAATTGAAGCTTACTTTTGGCTTCAAGATCTGTGTTCTTCCCATTCTCCTGGGCCTCCCAGATGCTTGGGGAAATCTTAATAATACTAGACGTATTTACAAGCCAGGCGCAGTCAATTCTAGAGTCAAGATCTATAATGCTCTTTTCCTTTTTCCTCACAAGCTGATAGCCCTTGACTGACATCCCTTCACCTCAGAGTAATGATATGGCTGGTCCCTAATCTCCCAAATTCCTTTCATTCTGCTTACTGGTTAAGAAATGACTTTCCCTTCCATCCGGGTGACAGGTGCCATAAACTGCACATTACTTTGTCAGCCCTAAAGTCAGGGCATTGATAACTTCCACAGGGACAAAGTTGATAATAATCTCTTGGTATAAAATTGTCTTTTAGAGAACTAGATAAATGTGAAATACTCCACATTGTCAAGAACATCACTCAAGGCTGCTTCACCCGTCCTGACAGCCCACGATGGAGGACACATTAAGAGCCTGAAAACATGGACATTTGTTTTCAGGCCTGTAGTTCCCGTAACCTGTCCTCCTCTGCTTCATTCCAGGCAACAAACTCAGCTCCACAAAGTGCTTGCTGGCCACACTCTTAAACCTGACCAGGACTGAGTCCCAGGAGCAAGGCCTGCCTCTCAAGGGCAGGCTTTCAAGTGCCACTGTGAAATCTGCCGACTCTGGAGAATAAATAATTCATCTCACTCTGGTAATATCTCTTTTCACAGAGATTTCTGTGACAGGGCCTTGACAACAGCAATGTTCATTGTGTTTGTTAATCCACAAGTAGGAAGGACAAGGCCTGGGGAGGGAGAAGGAAGCCCCCGCATGACTCCAGAATATAATTTCATACTATTATCACAGTCAATGTTGGAAATTGTTTTAACAAAAGGAAGTAGTGGATTCATAGGATTTCTGAACTGGCAATTGCTGGAAGAATCCATTTGGTCTAATCTAAGGCTCAGGTAGGACCATGTCCTAGTTGGTCAAGAGAGATCCCTGGCCTTCTAGATATTCTTTCACTGGCTTCTTCTGGTTTTTAATTATCCAGAAAGGAACTTCTTTCCTGTGAGTCAAAGGTTGCAGTGGACAACCTTTTACTTGAGATTTTCCTTTCCCATGCCCTCCATGAGCTGGACCTGTTTTTCTTCCCTCCTCCATCACAAATATTTGGAAGTATCTAAGAAGCACTCCCGCATGACGTGGCTCTGTGCAATTCTATCCAGATCACTCAGATGCCGACCTTGGGATTTAAGACTTCATGAGTTCACAGAAGCAGACACAGCAAAGCCTTGCATTGCTTCTCCATTTCACCCTCAATAAAAACGGAAGCCCATACAATGGTCTTCAAGACCTGCATAATCTGCTCCCCCTCCGTGACCCACCCCCACACACACATGTCCACACATACAAACTATGACCTTCTCTTCCTCTCCAACCTTCTCTCCTTCCCTCTCCTTACTTACCTGGCTCTAGTCACATCGCTCACCCACTTCAGACCAACTCTTACCCCAGGGCCACCACACTCACTGTTCCTCTGCTTGGAGCTCTCTTCCCCAGGGCAACCACGAGGCTCACTCCTCCACTTCCTTCAGATCTTTGTTCAGGTGCCACCTTTTCACCAAGGACCAGACTGGCCACTCTGTGTCATACTGTAATCTCACTCCACCCCACCACCTCTGACCCTGTTCGATGATGTTTTCTATATTAATTACTTTCTAATGTACTATATTATATACTTAGTTATTATGCTTATTCATAATAGGTGCCTCCCCCAGCTAGAATATCAGCCATGGGAACAGAAATTTTTGTTTTGTTCACTGCTGTATCCCCAGCATGTAGAGTGGTGTCTGGCACATAGTAGGTGCTTAATATATATTTGCTGAATGCATGAACAAGTACACATCAAACCAGTGATGGGCTCTCAGGCTCCAAAAGAGGAGTAAGAGAAGAGGACTAGTGGGGGAGATGACCCTTACTGCCCTGTTTGATGAGGTGGATGGAGCATCGGCAACATAGAGCAGGAGAGCATTGGGCAGCCTCTCTAGAGAGCCTGGACTTCCAGAAGGCCTCATTTACCTCCCTGCCAGCTCAAACCCTGCTGTCTCTCAGCTTTTCACACACTATGATTTCTCATAAGGATCTCTCCCAGTTCACTTATAGCCTCTACCAAATGTCTGTCCATCTGAGCTTTCTAAACACAAATCAAATCATCCACTGCACACATGAAGCTCCTACTCCATGTGTATGCCAGAAATGTTCTAGGTGCTGGAGATAGAGCAATGAGCCAAAAAGACAAGACTCCCTGCTCTAGGAATGCTTACGGTCTAGCTGAAGTGGCAGATAGTAAGCAAGATTAAGTAAAACCTACAGTTAAACGTTGCTGAGGAAAGGCCTGTTCCTTGCTTGCTTAAAACCTGTCCTTGGTTCCCTACTGTCTCCAGAATAAAACTCAACGCCCTTATGACCAGGAGCAGATAGCTCTTTCATGTCCACTCCTCCAGCTCAATGTTGCTACATGCACCTTCCAGGCAGAACGAACTTGTCACAGTTCCCTGATGGTGCCTTGTTTTCTTATACATGTACGTCTTTCCATGCACTTTTCCTTCTGCCTGGAGTGCCCTTCTCCACTCCCTCCATTTTCTTGGCCACTTTAATTTGTACTCAATGCCCAGCTTAAGCACTATGTCTTCCAGTAGTCCTTCTCTGTCATCTCATCATGCCGCCCCACCCTCATCGCAGTGGGGTACCCTTTTTTGGATCTTTTCCCTCTCACTGGGAACACCTCTATCCTTGTACTTTCCTCACTAGGTTATAACTATCTATGTCTCCACTGTCTGTGAACATCTTTGGCCTTTATATCGCCTGAGTGCCTGACCCATTACAGCAAATAAATATTTGCTGAATAAATAAATGGATGAATGGAAGAATAGAAGGAAGGAAGGACAGATGGATGAATAAAAAGGTGACTGAATGGAAGGAAAGTGTTATGGGCTAAATTGTGTCAATCAAAATTTGTATGTTGAAGCCCTAGCCCCCAGTATTTCAGAATATGATTATATTTGGAGATAGCATCTTTCAAGAGGTAAGTAAGGTAAAACAGGGTCATCAGGGTGGGTCCTAATCCAATATGATTGGTGACTTTATAAGAAGAGGAAATTTGGAGACAGTCACACACAGATAGAAGTCCACTTGAAGACATAAAGAGAGAATGGCCATCTAGAAGCCAAGGAGAAAGGCCTCTATAAAACCAACCCTGTTGAGGCACCTGGGTGGCTCAGTCGGTTAAGTGTCCAACTCAGTTTCAGCTCAGGTCATGATCTCAGAGTCATGAGATCAAGCCCCACTTTGGGCTCCATGCTCAGTGCAGAGTCTGCTTGAGATTTTCTCCCTTTCCTTCCCCCTCTGCCCCTCGCACACTCTCTAAAATAAATAAATAAATAAATAAATAAATAAATAAATAAATAAAAATCTTTAAAAGTAAACAACAACCCTTCAGACACTCTGATCTAAGACTTCCAGCTTCCACAACTGTGAGAAAATAAGTTTCTGTTGTTTAAGCCACCTAGTCTGTGGTACTTTGTTATCACAGCCCCAACAGACTAATACAGATGGATGGATGGATGGATGGATGGATGGATGGATGGATGGATTAAATAATGAAGGAAGAAGGGAGGGAAGGTAGGTGAGCAGATGGATGATACCTTCCCCACAGTCTCTGTGGCCCCAATTCAGTGTCATTTCAAATTCCTGACCCTTCCTGTGATATTCTGACCCCTCTAGCAGGGCACAGCCCCACTCAGTGTGCAGTATAGAAGACTCAGCCTTTGTCTCTACACCTCACCCTCCCATGGTCCTCCGCCTCCTCTACTTCCCCTGGATGTCTTCTCTCAAGGCACCTTCTCCAGTTCTCCCAGCAGACTCCCCCCAACCCCTGAAGCCTGTTCCTTCGCAATCCATTTATGCAGCCTCCTCAGCCCCAGCTCTCAGAATGTTGAACACTTCCAGAAGAATTTACATCCTTCTTTTCCTCCATTGTGGCCCATCTCCAGCACCTGTATGGCTCTCCATTTTCCAGGACCTGAGCACATAGGTGGCTATATCTAGCCAAGCTTGTGAGGTTCCTTGGGCCTCTCCTGTTGCTCTCCTTCTCATCTCCTTAGTGTCAGAGCCCAAGTATGTGCTCAAGCAGAATGGCCCAGATTCATGTGACCTTGGTTGGGCTCACCAATCTCTTTGCCTCAACTCCCACATATGTAAAAAAGGGATAAATAGAAGTGTCTGCCTTATAGGGTTACCATGAAAACTAAATGCATGCAGGAAAGTCCTACTGGTTTGCTGTTACTGTGATCCACTCAACTTTGCACAAATGGACTTGTTGCCTCTAAACTCAGTCATTGATGCCATTTTTTCCCCATTACTCCCTCCAGGCACAACTCTACTTTCCTGTTTCTTTAGTTTAGGCAAAACAGATTTCTCTGGGCTCACAAAACTGGGAAAAACCCAGAAGAAGCTGGACAGGCCCAGCAGGGTCCCTCTCCCCAACCTCACCTACCTGTCAGCTTTAGTTTCTTCTTCTGCAGCTCAGCTTCTTCCCAGAGATAAGAGCCTGGAATTGCCTCTGAGAGCCTTGCATGGTCCTGGGGCCTGTCTAGAAATGCTGTTCTGGCTCTCCACCCAGCTGTTGGCGGCAGCATTACTACCCAGCTTAAAACGTTCTTGGTGACTGGGGAGCCATGGGGAGAAGTCAGACTAAAGAGGGTAAATGGCTATTTCTCAACACAGTACTGTTTAATTCTTTTCACTCATATGCATGTACTACTGTGATAAAAATTTAAGTAAAACAGTTTCCTCTTGACTGGCAAACAGTTAAAAGACAGCATAACTGAAAAGCATGGATAGCTCACATTTTCTTTTTTTTAATTGTAGTAAAATAGACACATAACACAGCATAAAACTTAGCCATGTTTCAGTGTACAGTTCGGTGGCATCAAGTACATTCACGTTGTTGTGCAACCTTTAACACCATCCCTCTCCAGAACTTTTTCATCTTGCAAAACAAACCCATTAAACAATAATTCACCACTCTCTGCCCCCTTGGCCTCTTGCAAACACCATTCTACTTTCTGTCTCTAGAATTTGACTACTCTAGGTACCTCATGTAAGTGGAATCATACAGTATTTGTTTTTTTGTGACTGGTTTATTTCACACAGCATAATGTGTTCAAGTTTAATCCATGTTGTGGTATGTGTCAGAATTTCACTCCTTTTTAAGGCTGAATAATACTCCATTGTGTATATATATATACCACATTTTGTTTATCCATCCATCCATCAGTGGACATTTGGGTTGCTTCTGCCTTTCGGCTATTGTACATAATGCTGCTATGGACATGAGCACAAAAACAGCTCAGCTTTTTTTTTTTTAAAGATTTTATTTGTTTGACAGAGAGAGAAAGAGAGAGCACAAGCAGAGGGGGGGGCAGAGAGAGAGGGAGAAGCAGACTCCCCACCAAGCAGGGAGCCCAATATGGGTCTCGATCCCAGCACCCTAGGATCATGACCTGAGCTGAAGGCAGACACTTAACTGACTGAGCCCCCCAGGCAGCCCCCAGCTTAGCTTTTAAAGGTATATTTTTAGGAGCCTCTCTTGTTTTTACTATAAAGATTAGGAAAGCAAAAGGAGGCCAAGTCACCTGGGACATAAAAGATCCCTCCATCATCTGGCCATCAAATGGGTTCATTCTCCGTATTCTTTGTTTGGGTGTCCTCTGAAGCAAAGATTATTATCCCCATTTGATACTGAGAAATTGAGGCTCAGAGAAGTTAAATAAGTCTTCCAAGGTAACACAGCTAGAAAGGGGCTGAGATTCAGCCTAGGTCTGATTCCATGGTCCAAAACCTTTCTGCTATCTCATGCTGCTTCCCAAAAGTGGGATCAAAGCTGGACCTGATGTGTGTGCAGATGAGGGGGAAGACGAGAGGCTGAAACCCTCCCTTATGCCTGAGAAACAAATACCATTTTTTAGAGCCAATGGAGAACAAAGAAAAGTACAGAAAATTGAGCCTAAAAGATGCAGACATGAAGCCTGATGTTCAGACCAGAATACACTTAACTACTTGTAACAGTGCTGAAAGGGAGGAAGAATTCTCAAAGTCTGCAAGGAAATGCTGAGCAAAAGGGATCAGAGTGCCAGGGAGTGGACAAGAAAATGATAGATGAGTTTTGGGAGAGGAAAATACCAGGAACTGCACTCAGAGAAAATCATCCAAACTGGACTAACAGGAGGACTGCCCGGAGCTAGTAGTGAAGCTCTGGCAAAATCCTGGGTAGGTGTGGGCTCTGCAGAGGACACAGAGCTGCCCCATGCACCTCTTCAGGGAAGGGAGCAAAAACTACTGGCCGTCTTTGGGAAGGATATTGATCACAAAATAGAAAACAAAAGTAAAACAAAAATAAAAACCCTTACAAAGGTGAAAAATAAAGCTTGTGTTAGGAGAATGAGTAGATCCCACTGTGAAGCATACAGAGGAAATAATTTTTCTTAGAAAATATCAGGGCTGCCTGTTGTGGGCACCAAAATGGTAGGTAAAATACTGAGCAGCCTCAGAGAGTGCTCCATAAGCAACCTGAGAACCTGCTTAGCTCACTCATCCCTGTCCACTGCATGTGCTCACTGTGCGGTGTCTCAGGAAAGCGTGGATGTGACAAGGCTATAGGAAAGGACATGTGGCCAGGAGGCCCAGGTTGACCCATGAGAATGAGATCAGGAACTTGGGGTTTTCACAGCCCAGCACCTTCCTGGAGGGTCTGACCCAGGAAATTGGAGAAGATGACATTTCCCTGGACAGGTTATATCCAGGAGCCCCCTGTGGCCCAGAGTCTGTTATGTGCTTGTCTTTGTGTCATGAGGGGACAGCAGTGGGGGGGGGGTGATCACAGTAGACACTGACACTCTGATATTAGGTCTTAAAGATCCTTTGTGGAGTTTCTCTCTGAGACAGACCTGGACCAGGATGTGGCTTGACGCCCAGGATATATTAACCCGCCCACCCCAAAGCTTTCCACCCAGACCTGGCTCTGGCTCAGGGGGTCCACAGCTGCAGAGAGAGGGGTCCTAGGATGAGCTCAGGGGGACATTCTCAGAATCTTGCCTTTGAGACATTTTACTGAAATGTCTAAATCCAAAGTGATGACTCTGCCACCTGTAACAAGAATCTCAGGTAAGAACAGTGATGGAGATTGTGGCTTCCTGGGTCCCATCAGGGTCCATGAGTCAATATACCAATTTCCTCACAACCAAGCACTTAGAAGTAGAGCTTCCCTAATGCCTGGGTCTGGCACACAAGCCCCACCTAGCCTTGATCCAGGGGCCAGGCCCTAAGCTCTGCTTTAGATGGCCTCCCTTTGAGGCTCTCAAGGCCACTCTGATCTGTACTTGGTCCCCAGAGAAGGAGCTGCTTGTGACCTGATCAGACTTAGTTTGAGAATAGGAAGGGAGTGAGTGCAGGAGATAGGAGGACACTGAGAAGTGGAAAAAGTATATAGTGGAGAGAAAAAGCTAGGCAGCCAGTTAGGCTCCTTCTGAGCTAGGAGTGACCAGTGGGGTTCCCAGTGCAGTTGTGCAGCTCCCACACTATACAAAGATGCTCCACAGAGGCCAGGCATGGAGGTAGAGCTGCACATGGGGGCTGCTTGCCTAGGCCTTGGCCCTAGCACAGGGCTGTGTCCACCACAAGGACAGGGACTCTTTCTTATTGACACAAAGATGCAGCACATGCAAGTAAACAGCCCTAGGCTTCTCAATACATGTCACTGAGTGTTTGGAGACAGTTGATGGAAGTGTGTGCCCCTCTTCCTCTAGGGAACACATGGGTTACATGGAGTGAGCTGCCCCTGTGCCTGGACTTTGCTAGGTCGGTTCTGGCTCAGCAAAGCCACACCCTTGGCTAGTAAGTGATAGAGAAGTTTATACACATGCTAGGCTCGTTATCCATAGGGAAAATACCTACGTGACATTATACCAGGGGCTGGGCATCATGGCTTTGCCTCATTCAGAGGCTTGGCAGGACCCCAGCATGCAGAACAGAGCAACGGGTCCCTGACCAGTGCATCCTGCCCCCTCCCATTCCCACCCATAGGCAGAAGAATCTCTCACTGCCATTAACCAGCCGGCTCCCAGGGTGCAGGGGATAATACCCTCCCTGTGGCCGCCCCACAGGGATAACATATAAGAACCATCCAAAGTGCAAGGGGATTGACCCTGCTCTGCAACGCTCTTTTGGCTTAATAGGAACAGCTGGTCAGTGAAGTGTTTGCTAGCAATTTAACAAGGCTCAAACAGCAAGAGGCATCTGCCAATAAATCAAAAGGGAGCGCCCAGCTAAATGAGGTTTAATTTAAATTCCTATCTCGAGCTGAGAGAAGAGTGCGGTTGTGCCTTCCAGTTGTATTAGTACCAGCAAGACGTGGGCCTTGGGGGGTGATGGCCCCAACAAGACAGAGCTGTAAAACCAAGCCAAACTGCTGAAGGGAAGGTAGAGGGAGAAGGGAAAGATAAGTTGTCATTTCTTCTCTCATAGAAACAAAACAAGCTTCACTCCCATTTAGAAGCCATAAAACTCATCATGGCCATGAGCATGTCCACTGTGGCTGCCCCATTACAGCAGAGGGCAGGAGCCCATGCACAAGAGCACAAATGAGCCTGGCAGCAAAGAGGACTTATTCTATGGAAATGTCATCAGTCAGAGCCATGATGACACCCACAGAAAACAAGAGCTGCTTCTTTCTCATTGTTTCCTTCCACAAAAGCATTTTCATCAGCTTCCATTAAGTCCTCCTCTGCCTGTGAGCTGTGCACAGCCTTGCACTTCCGTATGTAAATGCCCAGTCCTGAATGGACCTGACTCTCCCTTCCTGCACATTCCATGTGTTTTTTTAATCCGAGGCCTGGACTAACATCAGGCAAAAAGCTGACTGCTGCTTAACTCATTCCCACCTCAGGAAGTTGAGCAGTGAGTCACTGAAGAGTCCTCCTTTCAGGAGGCCTACCCCAACTGCCCTTTCCCCATGTTTCATTTCACTGGGACCAGTGACAACTTCCCTATGGGTCTGGCGGGTATAGCAGGATCTCAGTTCCCGGGCCTGTTGGCAGAGGGAGTGACTCAGAAAGCACAGGGGTGGAGAAGGAGGTGACCCCCTACCAAAAGACACCAAAAGTACACCTTAAAGTTCATGCATACTTGGGGCGCCTGGGTGGCTCAGTCGGTTAAGCATCTGCCTTCAGCTCAGGTCATGATCCCGGGGTCCTGGTACTGAGTCCTGTATCGGGCTCCCTGCTCAGCGGGGAGTCTGCTTTTCTCTCTCCCTCTGCCACTCCCCCTGCTTGTGTGCTCGCACTCTCTCTGACAAATAAATAAATAAAATCTTAAGAAAAAAAGTTCAGGCACACCAAACCACTCCTCACCATCCCCCATCCTTTCCAAGCCAAGCACCCTCCTCCCCACCTCCACCCTCCTCTCAGTTACTCTGACTCTCCTCTTCAAACACATCAGCACACGTTCCTTTGACATCAGTACATGTTCATTAAGAACATGGGACCTGCCACAGTGACCTCATCTCGTTTTGTAATAGGTTCCAAGGCAGACAGGCCAGGGCAGTACCTCACACAAGAGTGTATCTGTTAGAAATTGTGTTTGACTTGCTAGCAAGAGCAAAGAGAAGACAGAAGTTTATTTTTCTCTCACACGAAAGTTCACAGGTGGCACTCCCACTCTGGCATGGCAATGGGCATCAAGAACAAAGGCCCCTTCAATTCTTTGACTCCGTATCTTTAGCTTCTGGCTTTCATTCTGAAGGCCACCTCATAAGCAAAGGCTAGTGGTAGAACATCAACCATCACATCTGTATTCCAGGCAGAAGGCAGAAGAAAGAAGGAGGAGCCCCACCACCACCAAAAGAAGGCACTTCACAATTGTCTTTTTGAGTTTTCCCAGAAGTCCCACCCATAACCTTTTTGTGTATCTCACTGTTTCAAACTTGTCACATGTCCCCACCTAGAAACATAGGAAGCTGGGAAATGTGGTCTATTAGTTGAGCATCTTGCCACCTCCCAAAATAAATGAGGATTCTTCTACAAAGGAAGAAGAGGAGAAACAGATTTGGGCTGGCGCTATCAGCCTCTTGCCGCAATGGGCAGCATCTAGATTTCATTTGACAAGGACTCCCATAAGGTTCTAAGGATGAGATGATGACATGCAGACTGGGTGATCAGACAATCTAGGGGGATTCTAAGCAACATCTCAAAGAGTGTTGTGGTTATGCCAGCTGGGACAAAAGTCTATAGTGACCATCACAGGACCTAGTCCTGATAGCAAGTGTTAATAATAGCTTGGATGAAAATTTTCTGGAGGACATGATCTTTGCCCCAGTGAGGAGGGACATATATACAAAAATTATCAAAAATACCACAAAGTGACAGTGCCTACAGGACCCCAGAGGGGAGCACATTCAGGATAGTGAGATGAAACATAGAGTGAGTGATTTGCCCTGCATTCTGACCCTGGGGGTTTGCCCCAGACCCTGAACCCTCCTAAGCACATGATGTTTGTTGGTGTTTACACACATATAGATACCAAAATAACAAATAAATTATATTTCTTTTTGCACATACTTTTTGCTTAGTAAACATGTGCTGACCGATCAAAATTAGCCACACGGTTCTACATCAACTTCAGTGATATCAGTGAAAGGAAAAGATGGAGGAAGCAGGGTTAAAGACTCTATGGCACCTGGAAAAGGGATCCTCAGCTCCTCTCACACAGATATTTTGAGCACAACTATATTTGTCTGAATTGCTTGCAAAATGTTCTTCAAGGAATCAGGTAGACTTGATGGCCCAAAGGAAAGAGAGGCAGAAGAGGGGCTCCCTCCAGTCCTGAGTGCCACCCTGAACCAGAAATGCTGCGAGTTGTTTGCAGAGCAATATTTAGAAATAGTTCCTGTTCAGTTTTTTGGTTTTGTTTTGTTTTTTGTTTTTTATTTTAAAATAATGTTAAAATCACAAGAACTTGCAAAAATACTAGATCAATGTACCCTTTACCCAGGTTCTCTAAATTATAACATCTTACACAATCATAGTAAATTATCAAAACCAGGAAACTGACAGTAGCACAGTATAATTAACTAAACTACAGACCATATTCATACTTCACCATTTTAGCACATGGTTATGTTAATGTAAACACCATCCTAATCAGGATATTAAAGCGTTCTGTTCCCACAGTGAAAACCTTTTTCTACTTTTTTATAGTTCCTTTAATACCTCTAACCCCTGGCATTCAATGATCCATTACTATAATTTTACAATTTTTTTTAGAGAGAGAGAGAGTGCACGTGCCGTGAGCTGGGGGTGCTGAGGGGGCAGAGGGAGAAAAAGAGAGAATCTTAAGCAGGCTCCATGCCCAGAGTGGAGCCCATCACAGGGCTTGATTTCACATCATGAGATCATGACCTGAGCCGAAATCAAGAGTCCAATAAAGATTAGAGCAGAAATAAATGAAATAAAGGATAGAAAAACAATAAGAAAAAAAATCAATGAAACTAAAAGTTGGTTCTTAGAAAATATCAACAAAATTGATAACCCTTTAGGTACATAGACTAAGGAAAAAGGGAGAAGACTCAAATTACTAAAATCAGAAATGAAAATGGGGACACTATTACCAATTCTATAGATATAAAATGTATTATAAGAGAGTAGAACAACTGTACACCAACAAATTGGATAACCTAGATGAAACAGATTCCTAGAAACATAAAACCTACCAAGACTAAATCACAAAGAAATAGAAAATCTGAACAGACCTCTAACTGGTAAGGAAATTGAAACAGTAATCAAATATCTCCCCCCGCAAAAAAAGCCCCAATTCAATGGCTTCACTCGTAAATTCTACCAAACATTTAAAGAACTAATACCAATCCTTCTCAAACTTTTCCAAAAAATTGAAGAGGAGAGAACTGTTCCAATCTCATTTTATGACGCCAGCATTACCCTGATGATATCAAAGCAGACAAAGACACTACAAGAAAACTACAGACCATTATCCCTTACAAACATTGATGCAAATATCCTCAACAAAATACTAGCACACAGAATTCAGCCACATATCAAAAGTATTATACATCATGACCAAGTGGAATTTTTTCCTGGAATGCAAGGATGGTTCAACATATGAAAATCAATTGATATAATATGCCACATCAACAGAAAGAAAGAGAATACTACATGATTGTCTCAGTGGAGGCAGAAAAAGGCTTTGACAAAAATCCACACCCTTTCATGATAAAAACACCCAACAAATTATGAATGGAAGGAAACTACCTCAACATAATAAAAGCCATATATGAAAAACCCACAGAAAACATTATATTCAATGATGAAAGACTGAAAGCTTTTCCTCTAAGATCAGGAACAGGACAAGGATGCCTGTTTTCACCACTTTTTTCAACATAGTACTGGAAGTTCTAGCTAAACCAATTAGGCAATAAAAATAAATGAATAAAAGGCATCCAAACTGAATAGGAAGAAGTAAAACCATCTCTGTTTGCAGATAATATAATCTTTTATGTAGAAAACCCTAAAGATTACAAACATACACACACACACTGTTAGAACTAATAAATGAATTTAGCAAAGTAGCAGGATACAAAGTCAACATACAAAAATCAGTTGCATTTCTATACACAAACAATGAACAAATTAAAGAAAAGAAAATTACAAAAACAATTTCATTTACAATAACATCAAAAAGAATGAAATACATAGGAATTAACTTAGCCAAGGAGGCAAAAGACTTATACAATGAACTACCATGAGATATCACCTCACACCTGTCAAAATGGCTAAAATCGAAAACACAAGAAATAAGTGTTGGTGAGGATGTGGAGAAAAAGGAACCCTTGTGCACTGCTGGTGGGAATGCAAACTGGTGCAGCCACTATGGAAACAGTATGGAGGTTTCTCAAAATATTAAAAATAGAACTATCTTACAATCCAGTAAACATACTACTAGGTTATACCCCCAAAATAAAAAAAAACTAATTCAAAAGGATACTTGTGCCCCCAATGTTTATAGCAGCATTATCTACTATAGTGAAATTATGGAAGCAGCCCAAATGTCCATCAATAGATGAATGGATAAAGAAATGATAAAGAAGTTGTAGGGTGTGTGTGTGCATGCGCGCACGCGCGCGCGTGCACAATGGAACATTATTCAGCCATAAAAAAAGAATGAAATCTTGCCATTTGCAATGACATGGATGGAGCTACAGAGTATATATAATGCCAAGCAAAATAAGTCAGAGAAAGACAAATACCAAATGATTTCACTCATATGTAGCATTTAAGAAACAAAACAAATGAGCAAAGAAAAAAAAAGAAAGAGACAAACCAAGAAACACTCTTCACTATAGAGAACAAACCAATGGTTATCAGAGGGGAGGAGGGTGCAAGGATGGGTGAAAGGAGTGCACTTGTGTTGAGCACAGGGTGATGTATGGAATTACTGAATCACTGTATTGTACACCCGAAATTAATATGACGCTGTATGTTAACTATACCGGAATTTAAAAACAAATTTTTTTAAAGACTTACACAATGAAAACTATAAAACACTGCTGAAAGAAATAAAAGACACAAATAAATGAAACCATGTCCCATGCTCATGGATTGGAAGACTTAATATTGTTGAACTGTCAATACTATCCAAAGTGATGTACAGATTCAAAGCAAACCCTATCAAAATCCCAATGACTTTTTTACAGAAAGAGAAAAACCCATCCTAAAATTCATATGGAATTGCAAGGGAACCCAAGTAACAGAAACAAAGCTACAGTAATCAAAACAATGTGGCATTGGCATAAATACAGAAATATAGATTAATGAAACAGAATAGAGAGCCCAGAAATAAATCTTTGCATGTATGTCAAATTATTTTTTGACAAGAGTGCCAAGATCATTCAATGGGGAAAGGATGATCTTTTTCAATAAATGGTGTAGGAAAACCGGATATCCACATGTGCAAAAATGAAATTGAACCCTTACCTAACACCATATGCAAGAATTAACTTAAAAGGCAAGGATTTGAAATGTAAGACCTAAAGTAATAAAATTCTTAGAAGAAAACATCAGACAAAAGCTTCATAACATTGGACTTGGCAGTGATTTCTTGGATATGACACCAAAGACACAGGTAACAAAAGAAAAAGTAGACTGGACTTCATAAAAATGAAAGACTTTTGCACATCAAAAGATACTATCAATAGAGTAAGAAGGCACACTACAAAATGAGATAAAGTATTTCCAATTACATTTCTGATAAGAGATATCCAGAATATATATTCAAGTAGATTTAAAACAGTCCATCAACACAGGACCCTCCTTTTCCAGATCCTTTGGCTAGAGAGGGCAGGCTTTTCTGAGGGTTTTTTGGTGTGTCAATTGGCATTTCCAGATTTCAGGCTTCTTTAGTGCCCAGGCTAGTATATGCAGGAGGCACACACTCACACACAAGCGCGCACACACACACACATACACACACACACAAACTCACCTCTGGGTTATTCTCAAATCCCCAGGTCTCTAGCCATCTGTGTTCTTTCCTCCACATTGCAGAGTCTTCTTGTAGTCAGTGCTTTATGCATTTTGCCCAGGATTTTTAGTTGTGATTAGCACGAGGAATAGGTGGAATGCATTTTCTCCATTTTGTCTGGAATCAGAAGCCCCTGTCCAGTTGTAATGGCAAGCACTATGCTCAGGCATCAGGGTGAATTTAACCTTGCACACTGAGGCAAGCTTGACCATAGACTCTGAGGTAAAATGGGAGCAACAGCAGGCAAACTCCCTGACCCACAGACATAGAGCACCTCTGCTGTCTGGGGTTTACGTTTTGGTGATAGGACTGCATCCGCTCTTGCTTATCTACCAACAGAAGAGGATCACTGGGTTTGGGTTTGGGTTGGTCGGTTTGTTCTTACATCGCAGGAGAGGAAAGGGAACTCTGCCTGGCAGCCAGCATCGGGGCACAGACCCGCCTTTGGTGAGATCTGGGGGATGCTGCGGTTAAGCGGACCACGCAGTAACAAGCCCTCGAAGTCTCCACCGTCCTCAGAGGAGGGCGCGGGAGAGAGGTGACAAGCAACGAGGCGCGAAGCCCGCGTCCGCCACTCGCCACTTCCACGTGTTGGGAAAGGGCTGAGGGCCACACCCAGGCCCTCTGCGGCTCTAGGTCACGTGGGCCGCGTCCAGCCCTTCTGCAGAGAGAGGCCCTGTGTGGCCGTGTCCCCAGTGAACGCACTCCAGCTCCTGGCTGAGCAAGGCCGGCCAGGCTGTGAATTTGAATACCGACTGGCTCCAGCCACTCACCCCGGGCAGGAAGCAAAACTGAAGGCAATAGGCAAGAGCAGACCCCGCTCCGGGAGGATGCAGGCCCCTTCGTCAGCGCACCTCTGTAAGGAAGCGCCAGTGGCGGCCACCACTGCAGCTTGTCGCCGCAGGGTCTGATCAACACGCAAAGCCAACCCTGGGCGAGCTTGAGAAAGATGCTCGACCTCGGCGAGCCTCAGGCTTATGCCGCCAGGCGGTGCCGGGACGTCCTCCTGAAAAGGCGCCAGCAGCGCGGCAAGCTCTGCTGGGAAGACGCGGGGTAGCAGCAGCTGCGCGTCCTCACTTGCCATTCTGAGGAGATGCGGTTTCTCTTCTCTCTGCTTCAACAAGTGAGTTCGCGATTCCACTGTTTATGTGTCTTAAAAGCCAACATTTTCAGTGTGTTTTTGGTGTGCAAAATGATCATCCCACAATTGGCACGGCGAGATTATTTCTTAGACGAGGCATTTCCTTTGAAACTGAATTAGCATGTGTACAGTTTTGTTATTTAAGACAACACATTGCCTGGCTGCTCCGGCAACAGAAGAGGAGTAAAGTGGCGAGCTTCTTCAGGAACTGGAGCGCCCGTCTCGGCTCCCGGTGAGACGTGGAGCTGCTTTGGGCGAGCACCCCGCAGAGAACCCCGCCCACTCCACGTGCTCAGCGGGCTCTGCGCATGCGCCGGCCCTGGGGACGGGCGGTCACCCAGCACGTGCTCCTGCCCGCCCCCCGCCGCATCCACCGCTCCCCAGACGGCCTTCCCGCTCTGGCCACTGCCAGCAAAACCCGCACGGAGAAGGGTGGAAAATGGCTTTTTCTTGAACCAAACCCAAATGAAGCCCAAAATGTGGGGGGAAAAAATGTGGCCATGCTTCTCGTTTTAGTCCTCTAGGAGTTGTTGCCGCTCCTCACCTACGTTCTTGATGGCTCTCCCCTTCCCTTCTTCAACCTTCGTGGCCTCAGAATGTTCCCCCGAGGAAGTCGGTTGGTTTTAGGCATTAAGCTTAAACGTACAGACACACTCATCAGTGAAAGAAATGTAGTTGGGCTGTGTAAGTCGCAAAATCAACTTCTTGTGTGGTACTTGGTCATAATACCCCTAAAGGTAAAGGCATGAACTCAGGATATTGGAGCATTTTTACTCAAAATGGATGGATGGGTCGGTGGATGGATGGGTGATTGGGTGGGTGGATGGGTGGATGGATGATGAGATAAAAAGTGAGAATGGCAGGCTCCATGGCCCCTTGAAGACCCTGTTCAGTGAGTAGAATGGAAAAACCACCCGCCTTCCTGTCTTCTGTGTCCTGTAGGAAAACCCAGCTCCTCTTCGGCCCTGGCCCCGACTGACTGATGCATAAGTAACAGGAAGGACTTGGAGCATTCTCACCCATACCTACACCTGTGTCTCTGCCTTGGCTGATGCAAAAACACGGTGTCTTCCAGAAAGAAACACAGTAATAGAAAAAGACCCTAGGCTGAGAACAAGACACAGAGCTATTCAGTTTCAAGGCCAAAATCAGCCAGCTACCACTGCCCTATTATTAGTTTAAAAGTGATTCAGCAGAATGGAAAAAAAAAAATTCTGTGTTTACTGGCCATACAACATGTCTTTCTATCCTAGCGGAACAGGAATCTTGGCGTTTGAAGAGTGTGCCCGGCAGAGCATCTTCCCAGCTGCTGGGCAGCATCTCTGCTCACTTCTCAGCCCCAGGCACCTGCTGACTCACAGAGTCCCAGCTTCTCAGTGGGTGGGAGCTGGGCTGGGGTCTGGGACCTGCTCCCAGGGCCCGCACCTGAGGTCAGTGGTGCTGGGGTGTTAGCCAGCACGACCCCAGATGGAAGCGGCATACTGAAGGCAGAGCCTACTCTGCCCTTCCTAGCTCACCGAGAAGCTCTGCAGGGGCCAGACTGGCTCCTCCCCTAAATGTCTTCCTCCGAAGGTTCCTTTGCTGGCACACACCTTGAAGAGCATGCTTGCTGGCTCTGAGCTGGCAGGTGAGATGGGCAGGAGTCCAGGGGGGGAGCGGTCTGCTTGGAGGGGGCTCCACACATCTGCTTCCTTTTCCTTCCTCCTCTTTTCAACAGTTCCCCAACTTTATTCTCTGTCTTAATACTTTGGTCCTAAACCCTTCACTCTTCAACTCTGGCAAGTCTGCTGGCTTGTGGGGGGTGGGAAAATCCTCCCCACTCATCTGCTCTGTCCACCCCCTCCACACCCCAGCATGTTACAGACCTGCTGAGATCCAGCTTCTTCCCTGTGGGAAGTACCTGGGCCAGATACTGCCTAACATCCAGCCCTGGCACTTCCCTTTAAAGAGTGGATATTTTCTTCCTCTGATCCCCAGAGCCAATATCCTGCTCCCGACCCCTTCTGGGCCCCATGGAAGACCCAGGACTGAAAACAGAACAATCTGCCCAGCCACACCCTCTGCCTGTCCTGTCCGTGCCACAGGACCCACTAGCCACATGTGGTTCTGTACATTTACATTTACGGTTATTAAAATGACACAAAACTTAAAATTCAGTATTTCAGTCACATTAGCCACTTTCTGGTAGCTACCTTCGATTAGTGGTTACTATGTGAGACCACGCAGAAAAACATTTCTATCATCACAGACCTTTCTCCTGGTCAGTCCTGCTCCACACAGGGTTTGGGTCCTAGGGCTGAGAAATGCCCTGGCCTATGGAAAGGGCAGACACAGTCCTAACCATTCCAATCTGAACCCTCACGCCCCTAATGTCCTTCTACATCTCTTTCTGAGAAGATTTTAGTACTAAATGTGGGTCCCCCAAGTCCCTAGACATGAATCTCACATTGAAATTTGAAGCAGTCAGCCTCCCTGCTGTCACCACTACCCATACCCCAGGACCATCCAGTGACCACATCCCCAGCATGCCCTGCACCAGAAACATGAGGCCTCAGGGCAAGCAGAGGCAAACCAGACCATGGTGCTGCTGCAAAGGGGAGCCAGCTTGTCTTGTCCTCTAGGACAATAATTTGAAGTAAGATACATTCTCTGAGAATTCTTCCAGCCAATGCAGGCTGAGATCAAAGACTGCCTCCACTTCCCAACCCACCCAACTGGTCAGGAAAAACAACCACCAGGCTGGTTCCACTTGCACTGCTGGGGGCCCTCTGCCCTGCACACACACTCCCACTCGGCCACACGCTCAGCAGTCTTCAGACAAGACCTGAGTCTCTGTGCACACAGCACAAGAGACACAAGAAGCACTACTTGTCCCTGCCCTCTCAGAGCCAAGCGTCTAGAAGGTAAGGCCAGACCAGCCTTCAAGGCAAATGGTAGATGGATGTGCTGTGACCATCCTACTATCCACTCCCCTTCTTAGAGTCGGGGGGGGGGTCAGCTGTCTGCAAATGTGGGGACCTACCAAGTGGATGTGGTAGTCCTGGCCCTTGCTTCCCTTGCAGATTCTTCCTTGGATGGTTTTATGAGCTGCAGAACTTTCCCACCTGTTTCTCCTCTTGCCAGAAGATCTCATCTTCACTTCTTGCTTGTAGGCACCTCTGCCTCACTTTGTCCTTAAATGTTGCATTTCCTGCCTTTCTGCCCAGACTCTGTCTCTTCATTCCATTCATTTTTGCTGACTGGTTTGCATTTGCTGTTGCCCACGTGTGTTCTCCACATCACCATGTGGTCTGGGATCCTGGGCTCCACATACCGCATTACTGCTTTGCTTGCCCTCTGGTCTGCCACTGAGTCACCTGATGGAGACATCATCAGGAGATGGGAGAGCCAAAGGAGAAAGAGTGAGGGGTGTTTGTAACCCTTTCCTTCCTACCCTCCTCCCCAGTCTTGCTGAGATTCTAATAGGCCCTCATCTTGCTCAGTCTCGCATTTATCATGGTCACCAGCCTCTAGTCACACTGTGCTCTCCCCTTTGTCCTGTCTGGCTCAGAGGCAGGAATGACTCCCCTTGTTATTTTTGTCTGGGTACTTCATCATCCCTTATTGGTTCTCTCAGCCTTGCCCACACCTACATAAATAACCTTTTCTTTAAACTCTCTTCCTTTTAACTCTTCTGCATGGACCCCCTATGTTTTGCCAGGACCCAGAAGGATCTAGCACCCTTCCGCATTTGGAGCAGGTTCTGCTTATCTACTGCTGTGTAACAAGCCACCCCTCACATAGTGGCATAACACAACAGTAACAGAAGTCTGTGTTACTTCTCACAGTTCTGGCTCTTAATTCAGATCAGCGAGGTAGTTCTCACTTCAGGTCTCTCATGAGGCTGTGGTCAATGGTAGCAGGGGCTGGAGCCATCGCCAAAGGCTTTCTCACTTGCATGGTCCAGCTATCAGTTAGCACCTCGGCTGGGGCACCTACCTAAGGCCTTCTTACTTGGCCTTGGCTTCCTCATAGCATGGTAGCTGGGTTCAGAGGAAGAGACTAAGAAGGACCCATGTAGAAGCTGAATTGTCTTACGAGCTGGTCTTAAAATCACATGGCATGACTTTTATTGCATCGTATGTATTGGAAACTAGTCACTAAGGCAAGTCCATACACAAGATAGGAATAGTGTTAAAGAATTTGTGGACATATTTTTAAATCAGCACAGATGGTACATTCCAAATCTGATACCTTCTCCTTCCACGGCCACTTTGATCTGTCGTCCACACCCTCTTGGGTCCCCAAGGCAGAAATGAGAGTGTCTCTCCAGACTCTTCCCTTCTTACCCCAGACCCATTGAGCACCAGGCCTGTCGACTCTACCTCCCAGATTTCTCTCAAATGACTCAGCTTCCTTCCATTCCTCTACCACTGCTGCAGCTGGACCTCCATCATGTCTGTCAGGTCCTCTGGGTCACTGCTGACCTCCCTCCTTCACAGAGGTACTTGGGCCACCATTGGAATGCACCTAAGAACATCCCATGGCCCTTCACTTTCCTGAGTAAAGAGGGGGAGGGACTAGAGAGGGGAAGGACTTTGTCCAAAGTCACACAACTAACCAGAGGCAGAGGCAAGCTGGAATTCAGCCCTGCTGCCCATGAGGGCTGGGCACCTTTCAGCACCTTCCCCGCTTGAGGGTATATCTTTGGATGTTCTTGGAAGGCAGTCTCCCACCAGAAGCCTGGGACAGTCACTCTACCTCCTCATTTCAGGCCCAAAATATGGTCTGTTTGCAAAGAAATTGTTGCTAGAGGAATAAATAAATGGCTACTTTTATTATTTTCTTTATTCCAGTGTACCAATTTACCATTTAAATAGGCATTTCCAGATTTCTGAGTGTCATCATCTCATAAAGGAACTATTCTTGCTCTTAAGGAACTTCCATTCTAAAATTAAACAAGACAGACAGAGGAGATAGACACACACAGAGAGACACTATGCTTTTCTTTTTTTGGTAAGGGCTGGGGGAAGCGCAGAGAAAGGAGAGAAAATAGAAGAGGCTAGAGAAAGATCAGCACTGTTTGGTGGATGGAAATAGCATGAGAGACAGCATAGCACTTGATGGGATCTGGCCCCCAAAAGAAGGGATTTCGAAGCTGCACAACTATTTATTTATTTTGCATACGGGATCAGCCATTTTATGCGACTGATAAAATCAAGGACAATTAGACCAAATTGAGCTTTAATTTTGGATTGAAAGTGTGATTCTTCCACAGAGAACTCCCTCCCACAACATCTGAAATTACTAACTAGCTGCGGAAGGCACCCGGAGCCATCAGCCCAGATAAGTGTGAGCTTATTGCTTGTCAAAAATGTAGACACTGATAAGATCCGGTGCTCCTGCAGGGGCATTAGAAAGTCTAGACAAGATGCAGATTAAGGTCGCACCTCAGGGAGCATTATTTAAAACATTTGCTTGTTTACAGTTCACTTTGAAACTGAGGAAGAAACAGTGACCCCAGAACCCCTGAAGTACCTGGGCTGCTAGTTTGGCGTGGGGAGGAATTGGGGTGGAAGAGGTGTTGGCAGGACACATTCAATTTCATTCCTCAAAATGTGCTGAGCCTCCCCTGAGGCATAAAAAAAAAAAAAAAATCCATCACCTTTATTCTCTTTTCTACCTCTTCCTCCTTTGCCAACCTGGTCTATAGAAGCATAACATCCGCGTTAAAAGTTTGGACTCTTTGAGGCAGCAAAGTCTGAGCTCCTTGGTCAGGAAATGTTAATGGTTGAATGTAAAGCTTGCCACTTTCTGGAAGGGATCAGGAAGCATGAGGGGACTGTGTAATGAGAGACTACCCTGCTGGGGGACACATGGCCAGGCCTTCAAAACCTTCCCTCGCTGCTCTAGGATGGTGTCTGGCCGTGGAAGTTATGGCACCGCCCAGTTTTCACAAAGCCCAGTTATCACCCAGGCCTTTCCTCCTATCCTTTTTGAGCCGTGCTGGACTGTCCCTCCCTCAGCTGAACCTGGATTTCTCTTTCTTCAGGGGAGAGAGAAGCAGAGGCTGAGCCGGCTCTTGGCGAGGACAGGGGTCTTGTGGGCAAATGGGACTGGAAAGAGGAGCAAAAGGAAGACCCAGTGAAGGACTTGCTGTCACCCCGTTAGAAAGTTCCTGGAGGGGTCATTCCTTTGAGTAACACTACCAGGCACAGTGTCTGCCCTGAGGGGCTCCTGAGGGCTGGGAGAGAGGGATCACTGGTAATGTGAGAGATAAGCACAGGGCATGCTGGAAGCCCAAGGAGGGGTCAGTGCGGGCTTTCGGGAAAAGGAAAGGTCTGGACGAGGCTGTCACAGGTAAATGAGCAGGAGTGAGGGGTTAGCCAGGTTACAGGTTGGTAGGACAGCCTGGCATGGGTGTGTGTGTGTGTGTGTGTGTGTGTGTGTGTACTGTAGTACTACGATCTGTTTAGGTTGGCTGAAGGTGCAAGTGTGAAGGGAGGAATGTTATAAAGTGGAGATGTGGGCAAGGGCCATATCACAGAGGCCATAAAGGTCAATGATACAGAATTGGGATTTTCTCAAGTAGGTGATTGGAAGCCCCTGAAGACACTGAGACAGGTGAGTGCCACAGTAGGACCTCATTTTCGATCAACCAAGACTGCCTTTGTCCCAGCAACACATGCTTGGGTCTTGGAGGGTCACACACCCAGCTGCTCCATTTCTGCTTTGGTAAATTGAGACCTGAGGCAACACTGTTTGTCCCTGCCTCTGCTTAGCAATTGAAGCAAAACAAACTAGTCTCCTATGTCTTCAGAGGCCCTTGAAAAAAAATTTTTTTTATCAAAGTAGCACATGGATATAGGTTTAAAAAGTCAAAGATCACTACAAAATGTAAATAGAAAACATCTGTCACTGACCCATTTGTCTCCCTCCTAATTCTCATTCTTCAAAGGCACTGTCTTCTGGTATTTACCTCTATATTTGCAGGCAGCATACATGGAATGCTTTTTTTCAGTTTTAGATTTATTGTGGAAGACGATGCCATCTCTCCCATATATATATACCATTGCCTCCTCTCCATTTTCTCAATATAGTTACATCACTGCTGTTAGCTAAATCCGTGGCTGCTTTAATGTTTTCAGCACAGCTGAACCACCTGATATACCAGAACATTTTTTTTCAGTTTGCTTTTTGTCTTTCCTGGCGTTAGTAATTGTCAGTTTGCTTTGTTTTTTAATGAAACTATGGCTGACTCATTCCTAAACTCTCCAACGGAGCCCCCCAAATCTCCTTTCATACCTTTGAGTACAGCAAACCTTCTATAGGATTCCCCCCCCTTTTTTTTCTGAGACATTCCTCCTGGACCCTCCCTCTCCTGTTCCAGGTGGGAGATGCTGCTTTCCAGGCAGCTGCCCAACTGGCACAGGGTGGGAGGGGGGGAAGGGGGGGACAGCTTCTTTTCACTCTCAGCTTGGAAAATCCATTTGCCTTCAGAGGCCCTTTTGGGAACCATTTGGGACCCTGCTTCCTCAGAAAAAGAAGCTATACAAAACTTAAAAAAAAAGCTAGAATAATTTTTTATTTTCCTTTTACTTACATTAGAAACAGCTCTTAGCCACATGCATGCCTTGGCTTTCTGAGGGCGCAAAACTAAATCCCCTCTTTGCTTTTAAATCCACTAAAGCCTCTATTTTGCCGATCTGATTTATACAATGGCATACAAGAAATGCAGCTGTTATTACTTCCAGGTGCACACGCAGTAATTTAACTAAATGCTATCAAAGCCTTTCTAAGTAAAAAGGCCTCCTGGGCTTGTTTTAATGACTAGATAAAGCTAATTTGTAATTAGTACATTTAGTTGTTAATATGCAAATGAGGCCTGCTGTTATCTGTAATTAGCACCAAATTCTTGATTGCTAAGGATGCTGCTAAAATACTTAGGAAAGTCTGTAATCCTCACTCAAGTCTCCAGCTACCTGAGGCTTTCCCAGACCTCACCTCCAGCCCAGATGCCCCCTACACCTGCGCTCCCCTCCCAGGGGTTCAGCTGCGTGTTGAACCCCTCCTCTCCGTTCTACAAGCACCTTGAACTTGTCTAAACCTGAACCCACCAAGTTCTGTTCCCTCCCCACACCCGCAGCCCCTTCTAAGAAACCACTCTTCTGGTGCACCATTGTCTGCCCCTCTTCCTCTTCCTTCTCCAGCAGGATCCCCCATCAGAGACTACATCACCACCCAGTGAGTCACCCAAGCCAGAAACACAGGTTTCCTCCTGAATGCCTTCCTTTCTCTCTCCCTCTGCATCCCATCCATTTCCAAGGTCGCTGCTTATTCTACCCACTGTCACTTCCCTACATCAGGTTGCATCCCCTGTGTTCCCACAGTCTCCCCTCCTTTCTCGGCACTCCCATTTACTGCCCACATGGCAGTCAGCATTTTTCCAGACCGCCTCCTCACTTTACATCTTTCAGGTTTCAGTTTTGACATGGCATCCACTGGGAAGAAAGACATCCAAATCCCCGATGTCCGGGTCTGACATAAGCGCCTCTCAACCCACTCCCATATCGCCTCACACCATCTCGGGTAGTATATAAGCATCCAGCATGGTATCGCCTGTTCACCTGTCTTCTTTGCTCCTTAGAATAGGGATATGTGTTGCTGCCCTTATCAGTGGACACACAGTAAACCATCCACAAATACTTGTCAAATGCATGACTGAGTTGGTCTTCTCAGATTGTTTTTAAGAGTTCTCCATCAATTTTTGCTATTTGATTCATTTCTTTGCAAGTTGACTCCTACCCACTGCATGCAAGGAAAACTTTGTCTTAACCTTGATCAATTGGTAGTGAATACTGAATTAGAAAGGCCTGAGTGAGCTCTTGTGTCTGCTCTTATTGCTGCCCCCAGGTGAATACACAGTTCACTCCGGGAGGGCTGGAGTCTCCACATCTCTGGGCTGTGACACCTTGGATCAATGGGCTCCCCTGTTGGACCTGGGTGGCTTCAGAGGTGCGGGCAGGGGGCTACCCGATATGGCCCGGGGGCCACCAGCTCTGCCACATCGTGTAGGATTCCAGCCTCCATCACCCACATCTGCAGCCAAATGCAGATTAAGTCCTTTGATGGGCAGGCTCTAAAAACATGAGGAAGATTTTCTCTTTGGTAGGAACATTTGAAATAACATCTTTTCAAGTGCGTTGAAGATCAGAATATGAATAAGATGGGGGTGTGGTAGGAAGGAGTCATGGAAGGAGGGGCTAGGCCCCTGCAGCTTGGTCTATTCTGAAAGGGGTGGTGGTGAAGTTTGCTTTTCTCTGCAAAATGACAAAATCACTGTGGGGACATTTACAGCCAGAATCTTTTTGACATTTTTAAATCTCTGAAATCATCAAAAAGAAAACATTCTACCATGTGCGTTGGCACGGGAAATGCTTTATGTCGTGGGGTTGTGTAAAAGACACTAATGGAGCCTGGTTAGCTTCGTCAAGATTGCTCTCGGAGTTTCTGGATCTTTGAAACCTTACTTCTAGTCTCCTGGGCAGCATGTACGCCATGAGGAAGGTGGGTGGGGAGTACTAAGTTCTTACTTACAAGTCACTGCAGACACGGCCAACATGTCAGGTTCACATCCTCTCTCTTGGAACGGAGGGGCAGGGACAGCAAGGAAAATATTCGAGGTGTGGGACACTGTCCGACCACCATTCACTGACTTAAATCAGCCTGCACAGTTGGGTGCTGGAGGCCAGTCCTAGACCCCAGCTCACACCTAAGAATCTAAGAAAATGAAGGAGCCTCAGCTTTTCATTCAGAACTAGGAATGGAGCCCAGCAATCCCTGGAGGGCCACAGAGCCCTTGGCTCCCTCACTCACACCCCCCTGCCACTGTGGGTGGTAACTTATGGAGCAAAGTTCATGAACAAGCAGTTGGCCTGGAAGTTAAGAAACCATGATTCTGAAGTCCCAATGAGGGGGCAAGCAGCTTTCACCTTAACTCACTTGGTCACCTATAAATAAATCACCTACTTCCCCCATTTCCACCTGACATTCCATCAGGGCCATCGGTCCAGCCTCAACATTTGCTGCCCAGTTCATTGTCCCTAAGGATCCAGCGTGATGCAAAATCCAGCAGCTCACTAGCACTTAATGACAACTCCCAGCGAAGATGCACTGACCACAGGGACACCTTTCATCTTGCTGATATACTATTCCTTGTATGGAAGAGCAAAACTGAGGGAGAAACAGGGCCGGGGCCTTGCAACTCCAGCCTCGGAGGATGAGCCTAGGTGGACAGTGCAGCTAGAGCCTGAAACAGACTCTTCTGCCCAGCGTGCCCCTCAACCATACCCTTCTAGGAAGCCCAGGATGGACTATGGGCTGGTTCTAAGGCAACAATGAGAAGCATAACCTTCACATCTGAGAGGGACTCTGAGTGGTATAACGTCACGTGATGAACATAGGTTGGTTACTCCATTTGGATCTAGGCGACAAGGTCAGCTTTGTGTCGAGGATTCCTTTTCCGTCATTTTACAAATGCTCACAGAAAGGTCTGATAACTTGCTGGGTGCCAAGAATAAGGGAGTCACCTAGCCAGAAAGCATCTCATGGAAGTAAGCACATGGAAGGGACTGTCCTGCCCAGTTCCACACAGTTCTGCACAGGTATGCTCAAATATCCCAACTGCAAACTTGTCCAAAAAACCGCTTCTGGTTCCTAAACTGCTTCTGGATTGTCGAACCCTGTGAGTATTCATTAGGCAGAAGCTGTGGACCATTCCAGAAAAAATGTACATATACACAAATTTTGCCTATAATTCCCCTCAAAACAAGACCTTTCAAGCTCAGTGATAGCCTCCAGGTTAATTATGGTTTAGGAGTTGACCAAAAAAGTCCCTCCAAAAGGAAGATTCTTCACTGTAGTAGTGTAAGAAATACTGAGTTCACTTTGAACACATTATAAATTATTTTTTCCCCAAACTCAAATTATTTACAACTTCTCAGGAACGTCTCTGTCACTAAAGCAAGCTACACCTGTGGCATGAAGGAGAATGTGCCTCTGAGGGAGAAGGCTGGAAGGACCTGGTTTGCTCCAGAATGCCCGTCACCTGCAGTCCCGATTCCCTCAAGAGACTGTCCGAGTTGGGGTGTGTCACTGACGTTTTCTCCAGCATCTCATCTGTTCCTGATAATTTATCTGGGCGTTTGTCTACGGTGTGTATGGTGACCATGTAACTAATGAATTTTGCGCAGGTTCACTCCCCATGGCGTGATATGCGGCCGACTGATTTACGGGGCTGTGATTTGGTGTGGCTGGAGCATACATTACCTCACAGCTGGAACAAAGTTCCTGGTGGGGGGGGAGTCGTTTCCATCTATTCGGTTGCCACCTTTTCCTCCCCGACACCCCAGAGGCACTCTCCAGAGTGGTCACTGGAACTATTTTAAGAAACACTGTCCAATCCAGATTCTTCCCGGAGATGATAGAAGCGCTGGGTTTGGGGGAAACATTTCCCCAGGGGGCAGCTGTAAGAGAGCGAGGTGCTTGGCAGGGCCTTGGGTTGGCTCCAGGAAGAGCTGAGAGAGGACAGCCAGGCTCACCCCTTATGATGCGCAGTTAGCATTCTGCTCGGGCGTAGAAAGGGCTGAGCTCACTCTTGGCTTAGGAAGCTCTGCAATCTTTGTGCCACCTTGCCCAGAGGAGAGAGTTTTTCCAATCTTATAGCGGCACCGTAATGGGTGATGCGGGCCTAGGAATGACCCCCTACTGGTGGGTGTGATGAGGAGTCCAGGTCACCGGTGGAGAAGGAGGGTCCTAGGAGCATGTTCCCATCGGACAGCTGTCAGGGCCTGAGGCTCCACAGTAAGAACAAACAGAACAGGGCCCAGCTGTCTGTTTGGTACTGGCACTTGGGGCGGGGTTTAGCTATAGCATCCAAAGAACCCAGGCCTCTTAGGCAAAGGCACTGCTCCCTGCCAGGAACACTCGAGTTGGCGGCAGATGTGAATCAATATTCTTTCTGCATACAAGTTGCTGCAAATCATTTTTCCAGGGTTTTCACACTAGGCACCTTATCTTCTCGACCTTGGGGTGAGTTCCAAGAGAACGGGGTCTTCTGTTTTTTTAAGGTCCACCCCTGGCACCAAGCCTGGCCCTGAGCCTGCAGAATTTTGTGTCTGGGCTCACGCCTTTGTACTTGCAGTCACAAGTCCCCCTGAAATGTGTTTCTGTCCCCCCGCAAAATCTGAAAGGACTAGAACACTCCCCACCCTGAAGACCCATGTCAAATGCCACCACGAGGCCATGTGGAGAAAGAAAACAAGGGCTCGGGCCCCAGCTCCACCTCTTCCCGGCCACGGGAGATCTTGGGCTCTCTGAGCCCCGGTCCACTCCCCTGTCCAGTGCGGAGAATGATGACTACTTCCCAGGGCTGCTGGGAGCGTGGGAGGTGGTGCGTTCATTACAAAGTTCTCCACAGTGTCTGTTCAAGATGACGGCCCTTCCTCCAGGGAGCAGCTTCCCAAAGCCTACCAGGGGCCATCTCTGCCTCTTTGAAAGCTCCACCGTAACACGGCCCCTTCGGAGCTCACTTTTCTTCCGCCTGGCAGCACTGATCTGGCATCTGCGCAGTGCGTGCTGGCTGTCTGCCCCACCCCCACCTCCACGCCCAGCCCCAGCCTCGTACACACGCCCTGGTGAGCTTGTGGGGCCGCGCTGACAGCGAGCTCAGAGGGACCCACGCTAGAGGCTCCGGCACCGTACTAGGATTGCTGCCTGCGCTGCGGGATAAATATTCAATCTCTAACAAGAACACACCTGATACACACCAGCGGCGAGGTTTCCAACTTGAAGTTTTCCTCTGCAACAAAACTGTGTTTTTCTATCAGCAGCAGGCTTAGCCAGCCATGTGAATAATTTTAAACAGCCTGAAAAATTACCATTGATTCCAAAGCATTGATTTTCTGCACCACAGTAACACATTAAATCTCTTTTCTGAAAAAGACAAAAGAGAACGAAAAGAATCAACTTTCAGGCCAAAGGGTGGGGGTTAAGGGGTCCTTATACAACAAAATTAATTTAGTAAGTTGCCGATTTTCGGAGTAGATGACCTGTGAAGGACGTTCTGCTTCCAGCCAGGAAATCTTGTTATGTAAGAAGGGAAAGCTCAGTTGTGCCTCAAAGAAGAGGGAAGCAGACGAACCGCTGGCTGCGGTCGAGCCCCTGGTCCCCCGGAGGCGGGAGCGGGGAGCCTGCCCCTGGTCCCCCGGAGGCGGGAGCGGGGAGCCTGAGAGTGTGCGCCCAGAGTTGCATCCACACTCCGTTACCCTGAAGGCAGATGCTGTGTCTCCTGATCTGAGGCCTATGAGTCCGGTCAGCTCTGGGTCGGACTTGTTTCCTTACTGACACTACAGGTTTAAAAATGGAGTGTTGGTTTTCAACTCAGAAGAAATCTCAGGCATATGTGTGAGGATTTAAATGTATAACCACCATTCATAATTTTTTCCAAGCCAACCTTGTTTCTGCGACCTTTAGTAATCTTGGTATACCCAGTAGAAAATGCTCAGAGCTAAAACCGTTCAGTTATAACTTTGTCTTGACCCTGGAAAAAAAAAATTTCACTGTCCTTTTACCTTGTCATCCCCCAACTGCCGCCCCCCCCCCGCCGAAAAAAAAAAAAAAAAAAAAGACCCTGAAACTTCTATACTTGGTTTCAAACTCAAAGCAGATTTTATTTATTTATTTATTTTTAGAATGCATCAGTTAAATCTGTTCATCTTTTTTGAGTTGAGGGACTGGAAGAAATCACACATCGTTTCTGATGTGATATACCCATGGGCGGTTTTGCATCCTACCCAAAGATAGCTCAACTTCATTTTAAGATGTTTTGCCTTCTATGGCAATCAAAATCAAACTTTTCTAAGTAGACATGTGCTTGTAGGTTACGCAACTCTGAGCACCCATCAGCGCTGCATGTGGTCTTTGCTTCACCTTGAATAAACTTCCGAGCCCTGCGGGTGTGTGTGTGCACCTGTGCTCCCCATGGGCATCTGGGCGCCTCACGTTGCCCAAGCTCCAGGATGAAAACAAGGTATAGGGCAGTCGCCTCTGGGCTACCTAGGGGCTTTGTCAAAGGTCAGATTGTCTGCCTAACTGGAGGCAATTGATTTTTCCTCCCCATCTTTATCTTCACAGGGAATAACGCCAAGTGAGCTGAGAATCAGAAAGATGGGGACCAGCTGTGCTAAAGTCACCTAGTATTTCTGGGTCTCACTTTACTTACCTCTAAAAAGGGACCAGATGCCCCAGAAGATGACTTCCAGCTCAAACTAAGTCTCATGCTTTTCTTCTCTCTGGGAGGATCTCAGGAGATGATCAGAGGTCAGGAAGTAGCTCCCCCCGCCCTAAACTTCCTCCATCCATCCGGCCTCCTGCTCATTCTTACTCTTCCCCGACTCACTCTTACTTGTCCCTTCTGCATGCCTACCTGGGCTCCCTCTCGCCCTGCACCCTACAAGCACCCCTTCCATTGGATCCTATCAACAAGAAATCAGGACAAGCTCTAGATAAATCTTTGTCACTGCTCCTGAGCAATTTCCTTGTGTCTTTTATCATAAATTCCCTTAGAGTCATATCAGCTTCCTCAAACTTTGTTTACTCCTTCTCCCAAATGAAACTGGATCATTCTCCAACTGTAATACTTTTTTTGCAACCCTTTTAAAGGAGGCCATTGCATTCATTCAATTAAATTATTCAGGAAGACCCACTATTTGTTGGGCTGAAGAAATGCTTGTTGAGTAAGTGAATGGACAAATGTAACTTGTTGGGTGCTATCGGAGATTCAAGAATAAACAAGCCCTCTTCCCAGCCTTTAGGAGGATGGTCTATCTATGGTGGTGGAAAGGATTAAACACACACAAAAATAGCTGGAAGAACCTATTCTAGGTTCTTTACCTCTTACCGGGATTATTACCTTGGCCCCATATGCCACTACTCTTGTTCTAGCAACACTGCTTGCAAAGATTGAAAGACAATACTAGCTGAATACTAGTTGGGAAACAGCCACTTCCCTAATCACCCGCTGCAAATTCCTCCTCCCAGCTCTGCTGCCTCTCCCCTGGTATCCCCAGACCTCCTCCCTACAATTTAGCAACCAGAGAGGATTAACACCTGGCTTGGCAGGGAATGTTCATTATGCTGCTCCAGAGCCGTCCTGATTGGTCAACAGCAGTGCCTATCAGTTGGTTAATATTTTGACTATTACTAATGAATATGAATAAACCTCAGGTAGGTGCCAAAAAGAAATGATAAAAGCAATTAAGTAAAGAAAGGAGATACTGGGAGACTTGGTTCCATTCTCAGCAATAGCAATGGGCGCCAGCCTTAAGCCTGGCCATTCAGAGAGGGCATTATATTTCCTGGCCACAGTGACTGGTTCAGTAAGGGGCAAACGACCAATCAGATGCAGTGAAATGTAATGAAACTTCTGCTGGGGTTGTTAGTAGATAGATAGCTGTTCTTTGTGATAGATGTGAATTGAGATGTGATTCTTGAAGGACCAAGAGCTATCACAGGAAACCCAGTGAGATTTGAAGTTAAGAGTTGCAAAACTCCTGGATCAAGCCATTCCTGAACTCATTCCTGCCTTCCAGACTATTTAGTTATCTAGAGTAGGTGAGTTTGTTTTCCTGTCATTGTATAAAAAAAAGTCCTGATACTGGTGCGAGGCAGCAAAGAAAATACAAGTGTAGGAGAGGTAGAAAGCAGTGCCCTGCCATTTTCAGTGTAGCATGGTTCTACACTCTGATCTTTCAATCTGGTCTCCTCACTCTCTCCCATTCACCCAGGCCATCATCCCTTTCCAATTTTACTTGATTTCTTACCTAGTGTGGGGTTAAATCCCTCATCTTTTCAACTTTCTTCTGTTTTCACTTTACCAATCCCCAATCCCTGGCCATCAGAACAATGCTCCCAGCCCTTTTCACATCATGGCAAACACAGAAAATGACAATCTTTGGAGGGAACCCTGGAGTAAGCTAAAGTATTATTAAAGGTGTCTCTATGGGTCTTGGGGCGGGGGGGGAGGTCCATTCGATTTTCTTTAGATTATAAAATTGTGGTAAGAAAAAGTAAAATACAAAGTCCTAGGGAAGACACAGCTTTCTATGAAATTTTGAAATAAAATCATTTCAAAACGTTAAATGAGAAACTTGAGCTTGCTTCCATGACCATGCCTTTTTAATATCAGGTTTAATGCTTTAAATGCTGTCCTAAAATCCTGATCAAAACTTTTTAATTATAATCTCTTCAGCTACTTGGTAGTCACTATCAATGAGAAACCTTGCACATGTTGGGAATAAAAAAATTAAAGCCATTTTCTGGCAACCTTTCAAAAACGTCAACTGTCGAAATTATATTTAAAGAATCCAGTAATCTTCTGTTTTTCATTTCTACATACAAATTCGTTGTGATTTCTTGCTGACATTACTTGTGATAAAGCAAATGGACTTCCATTCCAAGACAATTATTTTTACATAAATTATTTCTAAACAATGACAAGGTCCTAATGTGCAGAATGCACATGCATTGTTAAAGTGGTCTCCTTGTACCTAAAATGGAGGCCACCACAACAGTTTGTCAGGCACAGTGGACAGGAATATCTGACATACACAGGAAGGCAGGGACAGTGCCACCCCCTAATGCCCTTACCAGTTGCCAGGAGCCCTGAGGAGCCACAGCCCAGGCGGTGTGCTCAGCTGCTCCATGGACTCTCTGTCCAGCCCGGGCAGTGTCATGCTCTGCAACTGGCCTCCCCCCCCCCCCCCCCCTGTCTCCCCAGTGGCGCAGCAGCATCCTGGGTACTTCAGGTTGGTCCTGTGCTTTCACCTGCAGGAATCCCCAGGTTCTCCCCCTTGGGGGCCCAGAGACATTGCTCAGCTGGAAGCAACAGTCCAGGCCCCACCCAGCCAGCCCGAGGGCTAAGAGGATCAACACCTCTACAGGAAACCCATAAGCCCCTGGCCACACACAAGGGTATCTTGAAACAGGGGACGGGAAGCTGGACAGGGCGTCACAGAGTGAACACATGGTGTCATACCCTCAGGAATATTCATTCATCTGTTGACAGATTAAGCCCCAAACGCCACCACCTCCATGTCCTCATATTCTCTCTTGTTTTTCCCTTGACTGTAGCCATCCCCATCATGCCTCTGAAGGTTATCTATTTACCTACCCTTTTCTCAGTCCCTTGCTCTCCATGACTTGCTCTTGGAGCAAGTGAAAGGATTTTCTGCCTCCCCTATCAAGACATCTTTCTCTCTCTCAGCTCCTCCAGGATGTACCTTCTTGACTTTCTTTTCTTTTCCTTACTTTCTTGATCTTTATTTGACCTTACGTCTTGATGCCTTACTTTTTTTTACTATTTTTTTCTTCCACCACTAACATGGGGGTTGCTGACCCTCTTCTTACTCCGTTAACTTCTTCTCACACTGCTTTTACCATCACTTCTGTGTGAACAAATTTAAAATCTTGCTAGCAGTTTGTCCAAGCTCCATTCTAAATTTCTGCCTGGTCTTTGGGCAGTTCCATCCCAACCTCCTGACAGCACCTCCAACTCACCATGCTCAGAAGCCCCTTCTCCATTCCAGCCCCAAATCAGCTCTTCCTTCTCATGCCCCTGTTTCTGGGAAGGGCACCACCATTCCCCCACCTTGGTTCAAACCCTTGAAGGTAATCTTGGCTGCTGAACCGATTATTGAATCTTGATGATTCCCCCTCCTGAATGCCTGTCACATCCCTCTCCTCCATGTCTGAATATGCCATCCTATTCTAGGTTCTTTACCTCTTACAGGGATTATTACCATAGCCCCTCAGCTGGCCTATCATCTTGCTTTTCTTTCTTCAAGGACCTTAGACAAATTCTCACAAAGAACTCCCATGTTTAAAAGCTTTCAGTGGCTCTTTACTGTTGACCAAATTGAGCCCAGCTTCCTAGCCAGACACTCAAATCCCTTCATAATGTCCCCAGCCTCTCTGTGCACACCTAGTTCATTTACAGATTTAGAAATATTTATTAGATTTTGGGGCACCTGGGTGGCTCAGTCGTTAAGCATCTGCCTTCGGCTCAGGTCATGCTCCCAGGGTCCTGGGCTAGAGCCCCACATCAGGCTCCCTGCTCGGCGGGAAGCCTGCTTCTCCCTCTCCCACTCCCCCTGCTTGTGTTTCCTCTCTCCCTGCCTCTCTCTCTCTGTCAAATAAATAAATAAAATCTTAAAAAAATAGAAATATTTATTAGATTTCTGTACTTTGTGCCAGACGGCCTAGGCACTGAAAATACAGCAATGAATGAAATCAAATTCTCAGTTCACATTCTAGAACTTACATTCTAGAGAGGAGAGTCAGACACTAGGAAAACATGTAAACATGTTGGATAAGTGCTTGTGGAGAAATAAATTAGGGTAAGAGGGTAGGTAGGTGGTGATGGGAGTAGCGCTTTAGATGGGATGGTCAGCCAGGCCTTTTTGATGAGATGGCATTTGTCTAGAGACTTGAAAGGACAGTGAGCCTTATGAATAGCAAGGGGAAGAGCATTTAGGTGGAGGGAAGAAGAAGTTCAAAGTCCTTGAAGGGTGAACATGCTCAGCAGGATGAAGAAACTACAAAGGCACCAGTGGGATACGCAGAGTGAACGAGGAGGAAGATGAGAGGTGAGCTCAGAAGAGGCGGCTGGGGGCCATGTGATGTAGGCTTTGTGTGCGATGGTGTGCATTTAGAATTTAATTCTGATTGAGGTGGAAGGCACTGGAAGGTTCTGAGTAGTTGAGTGACGCGTTCTAACAAATATTACAGACAGCTGTGTGGAGAACAGACGGAGGAGGGGGTGCAGGAGAATGAAAACCGGGACACCAGTTAGGAGGCTATGGCAATAATGTAGGCAAGAGATGGGATGAGAGACGTTGTAGAGGTTGAGAAGTTGTCAAATTCTGGTTACAGTTTGAAGGTGGTGCTGACAGCATGTGCTGATGGATTGGACGTGGAGTGTCAGAGAAGAAAAGAATCGAGGATGATTCTGAAGCAACTGAAAAAGCGCAATTGCCATCAACTAAGCTCTACAAGAAGACTGTGGGAAGAGAAGCGAGTCTATGGGGGAAGGAAAGTTCAGCTTTGGGTGTATTAAGTTTGAGGTGACTATTAAACATCCAAGGGAAGATGTCAAGTTGTCAGTTGGATATCTGAGTCTAGAATTCACAAGCAAGATCCAGGCTAAAAATAAATTTAGAAATTGTTTGTGTATAGATGGCATTAGCGTTCAGGGACTAGGAGAGATCTCTTAGAGTCTACACTCTCTGTCTACACATACACTGAGGCCAGTGGGTCACTACAACACGTAGAGGCAGAGAAGGCAAAAAGGGCTCAGCAAGGGCGCCTGGGTGGCTCAGTCGTTAAGCATCTGCCTTTGGCTCAGGTCATGGTCCCAGGGTCCTGGGATCGAGCCCCGCATCGGGCTCCCAGCTTGGCGGGAACCTGCTTCTCCCTCTCCCACTCCCCCTGCTTGTGTTCCCTCTCTCACTGTCTCTCTCTGTGTCAAATAAATAAATAAAATCTTAAAAAAAAAAAGGGCTCAGCAAGGGAGACCTATAGGTAGGAGGAAAGACAACCAAGACACTATAGTGGCTTGGAAGCCAAGTGCAGCAAGGGTTCAACAAGGAGAGGGAAGTTTGTGATTTGCTTTCACATAATTTGTGTGTGTGTGTGTGTGTGTGTGTGTGTGTGTGTGTGTGTAAGAAGATGGGGGACTGGTTGGTATATAAACAAACAGGAACTACCACAAACTGATCATTGCTAAATGTGGGTAGATGGGAGGTCACTGTACCATCTTCCTTACTTTTATATATGTTTGACATTTCCCATTAAAAAGAGTAAAAAAAAGAGAGAGAAAAAACCAGGGAGTGAGAAGCTGTCAAATGCTGATAGTGCTGAGAGGTCAATTAGGAGAGTGGATTTGACCCTACAGAGGGCACTGGTGGTGGTGACAGGAGCATTCTCAATAGAGGTAGGGCCTGTTGGCAGAGGGTTCAAAAGAGAATACAAGGAGGGGCGCCTGGGTGGGTCAGTTGGTTAAGCGTCCAACTCTTGATTTCGGCTCAGGTCATGATCTCAGGATCATGAGATCGAGCCCGGTGTTGGGCTCTGTGCTGAGTGTGCAGCCTGCTTAATACTCTCTCTTTCCCTCTCCCTCTGCCCCTCCCTTGCCCCGACTTGCACGCTTTCTCTTTCTCTCTCTCAAAAAAAGAAAAGAGAGAAAATACAAGGAAAGCATAGGGAGTGAGCAAGTGCAATCACCTCCTTCTAGGAATTTTGCAGGACAGAGGAACAGAGAAAGGCGTAGCTGGAAGGAGACCAAGGGGCCAAGGGTGGTTGGTTGGTTTGTTAGTTTAAGTCAGAGCGATTCCAGCCATATTTCCTACCCCCGGTCTTTCACACAAGCTTTAGACAAACCGCTCCGAAGCACCCTTCCCCACGTTCCGTCTGCACCTCCCGACCGCATTCACCCTGCCGGTCCACGAAGGTCGGGAACACGTCCCACCTCCTGCATCACCCCAATCGTGTGTGATGTCTCCAGGCATATCAGTTTCTACCTACAGGCGGAATTTTCAAGAAATTTTTTACAGGGGAGGTTCAGTTGTCGTGCCGCTCAGCGAGGCTCTCTGCAGCCCTCACGGTCAATGTGTATCCGAGCACACAGTGTGTTTATACCGGAGATCAAAACTACACAATGTTCCCCTGACGGCTTTCAGAAGGACAGCAGAACTTCTACAGAAACTATGAAGTTTCTTATTCCTTTAGATCCTGGAAGACAGCATTCGATAGTAGCAACAAGAAAAACACCTTTCATTTGCCTTTCCCGCTCCAAAAGACATGGCTAGAAGCACCAATTTACCCTCAGGGATCACGGACCGGTATTTATTTTTAGAACTAACTGAAAAGCCTCAGCAGTTACTGGAAGACTTCTCTTTGAAAACATCAGAAGTTGGGCGGGGAGTAGGTGGGTAGGGAGAAGGAACCTCCTCGTTGAAGATGTGGCAGGCTCAGTGAAACTGCACCAAAAAATAAGATGTGATTAAGAACACGACTTCCCTCACACCTCCCTCAGAGTGCATCACGGCCAGGAGGCCAGGGCACTTTCTTAAGATTCCTCCTGCTGCGAAGTTTCCTCAGAAGCACTCACTTTCGGTGCAAAAGGCAAGAACAGACAAGGCATTTCTGCTCAGGATTAAATACAAGATGCATCCTAGATGGCCTCTGAAGAAATTCTGAAGAAATGAGATGTTATCAGAGCTTCTATTATGACGAGAAGGCTAGAGTGACAAAAGAATCACGCTCATATATGGCTTAGCTGAGTGAGACAACAGCAAACACGTCTTGACGAAGTCTCGAGAGCAAGTACAACAGGGCATTAGCAACTCCTGCCCTAATCACCACTGAGGACCCGGGCTGCTGTGCACCCTGAGCTATGGGCCGAGACCCTCGTCCGGAGAGCAGCCCGGCGGAGAGTATCGCGGTACAGTATGAGATCTAAGAGGCTACGTGCGGCAGGAAAGCCCCGCCCCCCGCCCCGCCCCCGATCCAGAGATGGAGGCAGCCTGGGGCTTCTGGCAGAAGCAGGAGCAGCACCAGGAGTGAAGGTTCCTGGGCTTAGAGAACATGGAGTTCTGGGAACAGCAAGGAGGCTCACAGCTGGCACGATCCACATCTGATTACAGGCTGCGGCCAGATGGCGGACGGCCCCTGATGTCACGGGCCAGGGAGCTGTTCCTGGGGACCAACAGCAGAACAGGTTTGCAGTCCCGAGAGGCCATTCTGGCGGCAGCGTTCCGAAGGAAAAAGGGACTGTGCGCCAACTTCAAAGTTGTGAACATTGGTGACTCTGGGGGTTTCAACTGTTGTCCAAGTCAAATGCTGTTTTTCTGTGTCGTATCTGGCTATGCTTATTTTTGTACCTTACACCGCTGAGGGTTTCATTCTGTCTGGGTGTTTTAAAACATTCACACAAATTCATTTTTCATCTGTTAACACCTTATATCTCAAGGGCACGATATAATCAACAATTTCGAGGTATACTCTGGTCACCTTTGCCCATGAAAATGACCTTTGCCTACAGAACCAGGGGCTGCTGCTTCCCTGGGGCTTTGCTTGCCCCTCCCCCCACTTATGAGCGCCTGGAATTTCACCTGTGCCATGATTCCCAGCACTGGACCACGAAAAACTTTTCACCAGTTTGAGCTGAAATGCAGAAGCAAAGGGACATGCCCTTTCTTCTAAATTAGGTTCTACTTCCTTTTGGGGGGTTAAGATTCCCTTTATTTTGGGGCGCCTGGGTGGCTCAGTGGGTTAAGCGCCTGCTTTCGGCTCAGGTCATGATCCCAGGATCCTGGGCTCGAGTCCTGCATCGGGCTCCCGGCTCAGCGGGGAGTCTGCTTCTTCCTCTCCCTCTACCCCTCCCTCCCACTTGTGCGTGTGTGCTCGCTCTCTCTCCGAAATAAATAAAATCTTTTAAAAAAGAGATTCTCTTTATGAAATAATGGCAACCTAATATTTCACAAAGCCCTTCCATGGCAAAATAGCTGGCAACCCCAGATGCTTGCGCTCATTTTTGGAAATGTAAAGTATTCTTAGAAGCCTGGAAGGCCCCTGCTCTGAGGGCCCTCCACCACCACCCTGTTCATCTTGCACAGTGGTCACCTGATATCAGAGTCCGGGAGGAGGAGGGACACTTCTGGGTTAACCAAGTCTGACACCAACCTGCCAAAGCATCAGAGTTGACAGTTAACTATGCGACAATCAGAAAAATGTTGGCCCAGTGTGTAATTTAATCACATTTCTTCCTAATTATGTCTTTGGAATTTAGCATCTTAATGAGAATATTAAACTTCTTTCCATGGCCTCTGTGTCACTCACATTTAAATATTGTTAAATAAGTGGTTAAATAAGTCCCTAAAAATATATTTACTTTGCTGATCCCAACTTCATCTCCCTGTTTTGGAGAGGGGTGCTTGAAATTCTGTTAGCACCAAAGAAACAAACAGTTTGGGACCTCTGGCACCCAAGAAGCCCCCATGCTGGGACTGCAACATAACCTTTAGGAGTATTGAAAAATAAATTAGGCGTTGGGAGTCAGAAAGACCTATGTTTGGGTCTCAGCTCACAACTTACTAGCTACGTCACCTTGGGTTAATTATCTGTCCGCGTCTCAGGTTCCTCAACTACAAAATGAGGTCAATAACGGTACCTACCTGCACAGGGTGGTTGTGTTTAGGACAGTCTTGGTGCTTGGTAAATATTCAGTAATGGTAATATTGCCTTCATTGTGAACATGGGCTATTTACAAAGCACAAGCCTTCAAAAGAATCATGTTAGACTGAAATGGCTCTTTTTGATCATCTGGCTCGATCTCAGCATTTTATAGATGGAGACAGGTGTAGAGGGTGAGATCTACAGAGAACACAGAACCAAGGAGAGGCAGACCCTAGACTTGGTTTCTGGGGTTAGCCCAGGGTTTTCTCCACCACATTAGTCTTCCTCATCTGCAAGTATCTGGTTCTTGACTTTCAAGATCTTTTGGCTAGAAGGGACCATGCACATAGTTCCAAATGGTATCATTTAAAAATTAAAAATGGCAAATTCCATACTATAAAAAAATGCAGATAAACAAAAAAACTGACAGAGGTCATTACTTCATTATTTCAGAATATTTATTGCGGAAAGAATTAAATGTGTTAAAAATAATGTAACAGACTACTCATGTAATAGAGTACTAAGATGAGGTGGATGAACAGAAATATTCTAAGTATCATTTAAAGATGTGCTTTGTGCTTCCCCCCACTCCCCTACACTCCAAAAAGAAAAGGTGCAAACTACACCCCCCCATGTCAATCCAACTTCTTGATTTCTCAGGAAGAAAAATAGAGGATTTTCCAAGTCTTGATGCTAATTCTAGAATGCAACAAAACCAGATGGATTACGATGGGGTATGGCTGACAAGCAAGATAATGCCAGCAACAGAAAGGAACAGAAAATCATTAAAGAAAGGGACACAAAACAAAGCAGATACACTTTCTGTTATTTTAAATCAGTAGTTTTATTACAATACACACTGACACACAGAGAAGGAATGTCCTGACATTTTCTGAGCATTTCACGGAAAGCAAATGTAACCATCCAGGCAGTCGAGTCATCCACATCTTTTCCAAATTCAAAGTAAAAGCTTTTACATTTGATAACTCAGGAAAGCAAAGTTTTCTTATTCTTGTCTACGAAACTTCAGTGTCAGAAAATAGTTATTGTGAAGTGGGCTGAGAAGGAAGGGTTTCTTTCCTTCTTGCTGTCCCAGTTCCTGCCTCTCGAGTTTCCCCCTTGACCTTCTAGATGACTTTTTACGATACTGCAGATGATAGTGTGTTCAGGGGCCAAATGGGATCTACTTATTAGGCCAGCTATTATACTCCACTATAATTGAAAGGAAAGAACAAATTAAGAAAATTAAGTCCTGGAAAATGCACAAAGGCAAGGAAAAAATATCTGGGTGTATTAAAAATGAGATGTTCTTTTCACATAACTCATTTAAAAGGTTACAATTACCATAAACATTTAACTCCATTAAAGATCATTGGCAAAAACTAGCTCTTATACCTGCAAAAGGGCTCTGCATTTATACAGGCTCAGAAGAAAGCAACATACCACGTGAAATGAGTCACTAATCCTGGTGAAGCAGGCATCAGACTATTTGGAGTTGCATAGGTGTTTTTTCAGATCCATTTTGTACAAGACACTATGGAACCCTGACAAATTTCCACCTTTCAGCAGTCACTGTGGCAGTCAGGTGTTTTATTCCCTTTAGTGCCCAAACACACAAAAGCACTCCAGGAATGAAATACTAAACTGACATTCTGGGTACATTCACTACACGTTACATAACTTGGAAAGAACAAAGGAAAAAGCCCAAGCATGACTCTAGTATTTCACATAGAAAAACACTGCAGGAGAAAACTCTGTTTAAAAACATTAAAACTCAGGTGAATATAAATACATTTTTGGTTAATCTGTGCTATAGCATATAGAAATCCTGTCAGATATTCAGTCTGCTGGGTAACTCATTTGCATTTTTCATGTCTGATTGTATTAGTAGAATATACACTGATGCATATACTGACATATATATATGCATATACATATATAAAATTCAGATCATGAAATTTTGTTTTAAATACACATACTTAAAACCTCTACCTCTAAAAATAAATACATTAGCCCCTAATAGGCTAATTCTCAGAGTTCCTTCACAAACCAATCAGAACACAGCTTCTCAACAATGGCAGATGACCAATCAGCTGCTCTTTAAATCCATTATCTATCAGTAAATGTTTTAAAATTCAGATGTATAACAGAAATAGCATCCCCAGCACAGAACACAGATAGAATTCTGGCTTTGAAAATAAATGTCTTGGCTTCCTTGATGTTTAGTTCTACTCTTTGCCTCTGCATTTATCTAGCAGTGGGAGAGCATTTTCTAGTGACAGCATTCTACTCCATTGGCACTACCTTCTAATCAAAGGAGTCGGCTGGCATTTCCTTTGCCGTTTTGTTCAAGGGAACTAATACGACATAGTTTGTATTTGATATCACTCCCATAATCACAGTGAGTTGTGTGTTTTAATGTAATTTACAATGTGCCAATACCACTGAGGTAAAGCAGAAGTAGCCCTGGCATTTTTAGAGGGGGAAAAAAAAAAAAAAGAGTCTCCCAGGAGAACAACACATAAAAGGGACCTGGTGGTGTATATCTACGTTCTACGAAGTAACTCAAAACTACTGCCAGAATGGACACATTGGATATCTGATATTTTCATTCAAAGAAGAGAAACATGAAAACACTCAATATACTTCCTTTAGAAAGGATATAATTCACAAAAACGGGGCTTTCCTTTTTTACTTTTACATCTCAAAAAAAAAAACTTCTTAAAATGATATAAGCCAGACCAAGTTGTTTAATACAGTACAATACTTAACAACCTTGTCATTTGTTTTTGAATACAAGAAACTCAGAAATGTAGGAAATCCATGATAAATGATAGCAAGAATGTTTAATGCCATTGCCTAGATTTTTTTTAAAGGAAAATTTACCATAGTTGAAATACAGCTTCTAAAAAACACAGTTTTATGCGCTCACAGTTCCAGATTACTAACTTTATAAATTAAAGGTGAAAGTTATCCATATACAAACAAGGCCTCTTTTTCATTGATTTCAATCTCAATTAAACCTTTGGATATTTCAATCTTCAAATTCACAAGGTAAGGCTGAGTTTATCAGATATAAATAAAATGTCTAAAGTCCATGATGTATTGTAGCACTAAAGAAACAAATGCATCAAATATTTACAGGCTGGCTACAATACTTTAAAAAAAAAAATCAAATGTGTATCAACATCAAGCCACACTCTTTTTCCAATTTCTCTGGCTGCAAAAATGGGGCAACAGCATTTTTTCTCACTCGTTTTTCCTCTCAATCCTTAAGTCAGAGGCAGGTCTTAGGTCAAAGGGCGAGGTCTTTTGGGAGGTGGTGGAGGCATGAGCTCTGTGTCAGGGTCCAGATGATGCTTTCGCTTCTGTCCTTGAGAAGCTGCCGCACATCTGTCGATGAACTCAAACAGCATCTCCTTGGTGACAGGGTTGGAGATGCTGTTGCACACAGCTGTGGACAAAAGGAGACACGTGTCTCACGTGAGGGTTAATTAAGGCAGCTGACTCACCACAGGGCGATGCGAAAGGGGAAAGGTTTTCATCCCAATATGCTAAACACTTCCAGTTCACCAACTGGGGTGACACGCTTCCCACAGTAAACGATTCTCCACCCTCCCCTGCCCCCAAAATGAGTGCTTCTCTGGTGGCTACTCTTTCTTGTACTGTTAATTTTAAACCAAAACTTTAAGTGTTGGAATTACAACCACACCTTCACTATGGTTTTCCACCTCTCCAAAACTCTTTTTATAGGATTTTAATGTTCCACAACTATAGTCTATACTCAACCAAAACTTCTCCAGAAAACGTGTGCTATCATCCTTCAGTCGCATCTGTCAGAAGGAAACTCCACCCTGTCATGACGGCACCAGCCACCGTTTCCACTGAACAGGGAGGTGCCATTGCAGCTGGCAGATCATACTATTTTATTTTAATAACCTGTTTAAGTAAGGTATTATAATAAAATTATGAATAAATACGGCACCTTTTCTTATTTGATCAAAATTGACAACCAGTCCTTTGAATTGTATTTATATATTTAGTTTGGGGGGGAAAAAGGACACTGGCTTAATTATTCCTATTTTCAAAGTTAACTCATCTTGTCTGAACACAGATGCTAGTTCCAACAGAACCTTAAATGTACAATAGTAACTTTCATAAACTGCAAAACCAAAACTGGCAATCTCTGTAGTTTCTCATAAGCTTATCACATACATAATCAGCATCATCACTGACTGAGCAGTCTAAAAGCACACGATTCTATTAACCTTTAATCTTAGTTTTTATCTTTTTTTTTCTCAGCTTCACTAAAAATGCAATCCAGAGCAACTAGTTTACCTTATAAAATTAATTAATTTGTGTTGTTCTCCATGAAAGAAACTTACTATTCTGAATTCCCAAAGCATTTATATTATACCCAAAGAACTCTCTGAAGGATAGCATAGCAGGTTTCAGGAGGGTTTTTTTTTGTTTTGTTTTGTTTTTTTAATGGTTTTCATTTACTTTGTTCTCCATTGTTTGTAAAGCTATTTTAGGAGCTGGAAATTACATTTCCCCCTGCTAATTTTGTCTTTTACCATCTGGCAAACAATGGTTTTTATAGTTCTGAATAGATCTGAAATTATCATGGCTTTTGTTGTTGTTGTTGTTGTTCAACAAATTCAACTTGTATACAGCCCATTATCCTGCCCTTTACACTTCTCTTTTGAGTGCATGGGCACAAGCCCACAGGCCTAGAGACGGGAATCTACAAGCCAGCTGGAGTTGACAGTCACAGCCCCTTTCCCAGCCAGCAAGGACAGGGGTCCAAATGACCCTATCCCCCACCAAGCAGGACACCAAAGACAGCACATTTGATTCTAAAACCTTAACGTGCACTCGCTCTCTCTTTTAATGTAACAAACATTGGTAGGTTGTCATACTCACCCATGGCAGTGTTGTATGCATTAGGAAAACTTTTGTCTGTTCTCTGTCTCATGAAGACCCAGCTGTTATTCTCAAATTTGCATTCTATAATTTTGTTGTCATACTGTTTTAGTTCCTTTGTCACCTGTTTTAAAAGAGAATTGAGGAAAATATTTAAATCATTCGAAAGCCTTTTTGCTTCCACTATGTGACAGACACATTAGGGAATGCCAAAAACACCTCAGTAACTCTTCACGCAGAGCCTTTTGTCATCTGAAGTGTCTCATCAAGCCTAAGGATATGCTGTGCACTCCCTTGTACACATGCTCATTAATCCGACATTTTATAAACAGTCGTGAAAACAGCTGTCAATATATAGCAATTAAAAGAGGCTAAGCAGAAACCAGCCACTTCTGGGCCAAATGCAAATAGGTTACCATAGGGACCAATGCCTTCAATATTTCTGCGTCCCTATGGCTTTCAGAAATTGAGGATGCTGCTTAGGTTCGTCAGCTTTCAGAAGGGTCTCACTGTCTGAATTCCTATGTCAAAACCTAAGAAGTTCCCTTTACTAGTTGAAAGAAAAAGTTACACACAAAAAGTAAACATTAGGATCAGATTCAGGTAATGCACATCCTAAGTATTTTACTTTTCAAGAAGTAACAACTAATCCAAACTCTAATCTTTAGGTTAGTTACCCTTTCCATCTCCAAACTACTATGAACATACAGAAGAAGCTACTTTAGATTTTAGTTTGGTTGGTTTTTTTGGCTACTTCACCTCAGATGATTGAATATGAATTACAACTTACTCTATCAAAGCTAATGAGTATCCATGGTAACCATAAAACCTTTTAAAAGATATTTCATCAGGCTGTGAGGATAGTTTTCATAAATAGGAACCTAAGCTTATCTTTGCAGTTTTCAAATCAAATGCCAGTCATGGTAATATTTTAATTCTGTCCTCATCTTTCACAGCTAACAACTTTTCCTTACAATATGGTAGATTGCAATCATTTAAACTTCATTAGTATTATTTGAAATGCTCTCATCTTTCTACCCACAGATTCAATACCACCTAGGAATATGAAGGGAAGTAAGTTTTTAAAAGATGCTTTCAATTCACAGATTAGGCAGTGCACATCAAATTATATTCCTTTTCCCTTAATGAGTATTGCCCTTGATTGGATTATTTGCATTTTCAACAAATCCAACAGGACCAATACATTCAGTGGCTCTGGAACAGACATGCCCAAAAAACTGATGTTCCACTTAGCAAACTTGTTAGAATTATTCTCAAATATTCATTACTCTAATCTCAATTCCCCTCCCTTTCTTCCTAAAGATCCACCTCCTTTTACTTTTGATACATTATCTATAGCCAAGTATTAGGCAACTCATTCAGCTAGGTAACCACATTTATCACATGTAGGGTCTAACAGAGCTGAGTTTCTAAACCTTTCAGAGTCTCCATTTTATAATTCTAAAATGGGCAAAGGAGTTCTCAATTTACTGGGACACTGGAAGAATAATAAATGAAAGTACCTGGCACAGAGTGGCCAACCGTAAAATTCTTAATTAAATATAAAATTAGGAAATAACATACTGCTTTCAAAAACAAAAAACACTTTATAAGTAAATTCACTAAAGAAACCAGGATGGCATGGAAAAGTACGCTTTGAAAACAGGTGTCAAGAAAATTATATCATGTTTACTACACAAGACAGGCTTGTATCAACAACATGCAGTTGGTACTTTTACTGACCAGCAATTGTACTAAGTCTTTATCATATAGCTCATCATTCTTGTGTTCCTGGTTTCAGAATTGCTATAAATTATGTGCTGCTCGATCTGACTACAGCAATTAAGCAGCCTTATTAAGTATCTATGTATCTATTTGGGCATGCATTAACAGTAACTGGGAAACAGCTTTCTGAAAAATGCATGCATGCACTTGCCACTATACTAACTGAAATGTATGTCCATGTTCAAGAACAATTCATTGTTCTTTATTGATCACATCAGTTATATTCCCAAGGTAGATACACGGCAAGGTACTCATTTGGTTCAGCAGTAAAATATACTTAACTGACAGAAATAATACTTCTCATATGTGCACAAACTAAAGACAGCTGTCACTAATGATCAGATCAAGAGAATGAGGAAAACTCATTCTACAAGGGAGGAGTTTAATTTTAGTATCCAAATTCTAAATCTATGACAATAACCATCCTCAGCCAATTATGTATTATTATTTACTAAAACAAGACCCTGTTAGGCCTTCTATAATCAACTCTGTTACACTAGTTTGAGCTAATAAGAGCTTGAAAGTAATAAGAAAATATTTATAAATCAGGATTTCAAATCTCTACTAATAATTATATTGAATTAATGAATTTTACTGTTTTTTTTAAAAAGAGCAATCAATATACAATGTATTTTATATTGAAAAATATTTTGTTCATGTATCCATCTTGTTCAGCACCACACTCTTTATACTGTTTGAATCTACCAATAAAATGAGATTAAGAGACAGTCCAATGAAACTGGATCTAGTATCTCTGGAGGTGTTTTTTTGTTTTTGTTTTTTTTTTAAGAGAGGGAGAGACAGAGACAAAGAGAAGGGAGTGTGGAAGTGCAGAGGGAGATAGAGAATCTTAAGCAGGCTCCACGCCCAGCACAGAGCCTGATACGGGGCTCTATCTCACAACTCTGAGATCATGCCCTGAGTTGAAATCAACTGTGCCACCCAGGTGCCCCTAATGTCTCTGGAGATTTTAAATTAGCAGCTCAACAATAATACCTGCAACAAAGAGCCCACAGTAGAGTCAGGTACAATCACAGGTGCTGCACTCTTGCACTATTCTTACAGAATACTTTCTATAACTTAAGTGCTAGGCAAATACCTACACTTCCAAGTCACAAAAGGCAAACCATCAGTGTTGGGGGAACTGACCTATACCGAGCAGGCAAAGTTGCATTTCTATTTCTAGGAGTGGGATAAAACTCTAAAACTTGCTGTCCCTGTTTCGGGAGAGCTGTTTTTGCTATAAAGAGCTCATCCTCGGGCGCCTGGATGGCTCAGTAGGTTAAGTTTCCGACTCTTGCTTTTGGCTCAGGTCTTGACCTCAGGGTCATGAGAGCAAGCCCTGTGTTGGGCTCTGCACTCAGCAGGGCATTTGCTTGTCCCTCTCACTCTGCTTCTCCCCACACTTGTGCTCCCTCTCTCTTCCATAAATAAATAATAAATAAATAAAATCTTAAAAAAAAAAAAGCCCATCTTTTTCTTCTAGAGAGACTACACAAAGGCTTGAGGGGAGGGGGAGTTCTCTGAATTATTTGCTCTGGAGACACTTTAAAATAACAAATATCCTTAGACTGAGAAAGCCATCAGTGAGTTGTAGTGATTCTATTTTTAACTTTTAATTTTGAAATAATTTTAGATTTACAGAAAAGCTGTGTATAGATGGTATAGAGAGTTCTAGTATTCCTGTCACCCAGCTTCTCCTAATGTTCACATTTTATGTAGTATGGTGCATTTATCAACTAAAAGAAATTCACACTGTTGCAACACAATTAACTGAACTGCAGACTATTCAGACTTCAGTTTTTCCACTAATGTCTTTATCTGTTCCAAGATTCCATCTAAGAAACCACACTGCATTTAGTCATCATATCTCCTTAGTTTCCTCTGATCTGTGACAGTTTCTCAGACCTTCCTTAACACTTTTGGAAGAGTACTAGTCAGATATTTGCAGAATGTTCCTCAAGTTGGAATTTTCTGATGTTTTCTCATGACTGGACCAAGGTTTGGATTTGGGGGACAAATACCAAGAGGTGAAGTGCCTTTCTCGTGTAATATCTGGGGGGGGTGTGATATCATGACTTATTACTGGTGATGCTAACCTTGAGCACTTCGTTAAGATGGTGTGTGCCACGTTTCACTACTGTAAAGTTACTACTGTTCTCCTCTGCATACTCTATCGGTTAGTTACGAGTCACTATGAACAAACAGCCCCACTCAAGAAGGGAAGTAAACTCCACTTCCTGGAAGGAAGAGTAAAGTTGTGGACATTTATTATAAAACCACCACAGATATTACTAAGTTTCTTGAGAGAGATATTGTGAGACTATACAAATACCCTGTTTCTCCTTAAAGTTTTGCTCATTAATTTTAGCATGCCTCCATGAATCTTGCCTGCAGTAATTATTCCTGTGGTGTTCTGCGGGGGTTTTCTCTTTTCTCCATTCCTTCTACATTTATTATCTGGACTTTTTCTGTAAGGAACACTTGTCCCACCTCCCTCATTTATTTATTTGCTTATTTGTATCAGTATGAACTCATGGATATTTATTTTATTCTTTGGTTTATAATAAAATACTACTGTCATTTATTTTTGTTGGTCAAATTGTTCCAGTTTTGGCACTGGGAATTCTCTCGGATCGGCTCCTGTGTCCTTTTAATTTGCTTCCATTTTTACTTACTTACTTACTTATTTTCAGCATTTCCTTTCTGGCAATTCAAGAGCCTACTCTCCAGGCTCATCTTTGTATTTTCTCTGGCCCAGCCCTAGAATAAGTCATGAGGTCCTCTATCAGCATTTTATAAGAACAACATCCCTCCCCAACAGTCCAGGAGGCTATGCTAAGAAAGTACTGTCACCACCTGTTCAGGTCAGAATTTAAAAGTATTATTGAGGGAAGGAGAGAGAGAGAGAACGACAATGAGACTCTAAAGATGAATTTTACTTAGAAGTTTCCATGCCATCTTTTGTGAACTGCTCTCTGGAGCTAAACTAAGTTGGCCATTTTTTCATTTTGAAGTTATAATTCTACTCTTTGATAATTCAAGTTCTACCTCTATAGAGTGACAGAAGGTAAATTTTAAAAACATATCTTAAGTAGATGAAACAAAAATCTTATTTTCATGTAAATAACTTCCATTTCTAGTACTTATAAAGGCACAGAAAATAAGGTAAGTCAGAAATGAAATGGAATTGGGACACCTGGGTGGCTCAGTTGCTTAAGCGTCTGCCTTCGGCTCAGGTCATGATCCCACAGTCCTGGGATCGAGTCCCACATCGGGCTCCTTGCTTGGCAGAGAGCCTGCTTCTCCCTCTACCTGCTCTGCCTGCCGCTCCCCCTGCTTGTGCTTTCTCTCTCTGACAAAAAAATAAATAAAATCTTTAAAAAAAAAAAAAAAGAAATGAAATGGAATTATAGAAGTTTTCCTGTGGTGTCAGAACAATACAAATAGCTTAAATCTGAATTATTAGATAAATAATCTTTTAGAAATACTACATTATGGTAGGGCCTTGATATATTACTTTTAGAAAGCGCATCCACTACTGGAGAGAGTAAAACAGTTGACAAATTACCCTCCTAAAAAAAAATGTTATACCTACCACTACTATTATTTATAAATAACATACTTTGCATTTGCTAGGCTGGAAACAGAGCAGCAGGAAGTCTCTCCCTCGGGAATGGTGGGGGTCTTCAAGCCCTTCAATCAGGCGTTCAATTAATCAAAGAGGCCAATAAAAAGAAGGCAGCTAGAACTCTGCCTTATTTATCCTAAAGGTCATTACAGACAACTCACAACTCCAGGGTATGAAATACCCACTAAACTATGGATTATTACCTTCCAGTGAAGTCAGAGTTAGTTAGAGTTCTTACTCAAAATATAACAAATCTTCATATAGAATAACAGACATACAGATAAAACAATGATATGCTGGCAATGGTTATTGGTGGATGGCAGAATTAGGAATGACTTTCACCTGTGTCATGCTGTATTTTCCACACTATGTTATATGTGCTTAACTTTCACATTTTTAATAATGAAAGATTCCTTAAACAACTATTTCATAAAAGAAAATAAATACCCAGTTGGTTTTTAATGCAGTGGTACAGAAAAATAAGAAGAGATAAAACATTTATAGAAAACAAAGTCTTGGAATCAGGCCCCAAGATCACAGTTCCCAAACTGTGCAATGAGGTATCCTCGTGTGCTGCAACAAACTCACACAGATACTGTGGGATACTTTAAACTTTTGGGGTAACAGTGGCATGTGTTGCACACCATGCAAACTATTAGTTGGAGGAAGTTCACAATTTCAATATGAGATTCCTTGAGATGACATTATACCTTTGCAAAGCTGAGTTTTGGGTAATTACTGTGGTAAAAACCAAGTACCACAAAAATCAGTGTGGAAAATAAAAGAAGTTGGTGGGGTATAATCTGACTCCAAGGTTTGAGAAGTTATGCAATCTTTAACTGGTGTTAAGTTGTTAAAATCTAGATACTTATTAAACTGTTTGGCTCCGTCCTTTCAATCAATGGAGGTGTTAGATATTTCTTTTGGCTTAGAGATGCTGTGTATGAGGCAAAATGAACCAAGAAAGTTTCATAGCCTCTACCCTAAGTCCTTTTCATTCATTTCATTCATTTATCCTTCCCCAGATCCTAGTCTCTAAAGCCACATGTAAGCTTGTATCTAGCACTTAGTGAAAACCAACCGGAGTAGTGAACAACTTTGCCTGTGGTGTAGAATATAGATCATGGTAGAGAATGAGAATTTCTATCAAGTTAATCTCATTGGTTTTGATCTAGATCACTAAAATATGTATTCCCCATTGATCTCCCCATTGTCAGCACAGTACCCAGTCCCAGAGAGATCCTCAGAGAGGATGCTAACCAAATTCAAGAGAATTGTGAGCTTCAGCTTATCAAACCAGTTTGTACTGTTTGATGGCTGGTTAAGTAAAGTAAACCAGTACTATCTCCAGCCTTTCTTTGCCTCTTTCCTCCTTTCTACCTTTTCTTTCTTTCCCCCAAAATAAAACAAAAGGTTTTAGGGTTTTAATATCCTCAGTTTGTTGTCTGAATAAACAGTGCATTTGTACTTTCTGTTTCTGGGTGCCTGACATGGAGGCGAGACATCCATTTGCCATCACAGTATTAAAAGCAGCACTTCTATATATAAGACTGATGAATCACAGACCTGTACCCCTGAAACAAATAATATATGTTAATTAATTGAATTTAAATAAATTAAAAGTAAATAAATAAAAGCAGCACTTCTGCTTTTGACAGTAAAGAACAAGTAGAGAAAAAAAAAAAAAGAACAAGTAGAGAAAGTGAAAGATATCTTTGTCTCCCCCTGTCCCGCCCACTGGTCAAGCAACATCAACTATTTCTAGAACTATGTGACTCATTTTATATAAATGAATATTAACAATTTATTCATTGAGCTCTTAGCATGTACCAAACATTATAAACTTGTGACCCATACATATAATCTCACTTAATTCGCACCACAATCTTGTAAGGTAGGAATTATATTACTGCTCTTCAACAGGTATGGAGTCCAAAGTTTAGAGTAGTTAAATATCCTGCCCAAAGTCACAGATCTAGAAAATGGAACAGCCAAGTCTCAAATACAGGTCTCCCTGTCCAATGCCGCAATGCCATTTCATATCCCACCAGCTATTACAAAGCCTGGCACTCCATGGACAATAAGTGCAGAATGAAACAAATAAGGTTATTTCCCTGCTTGGAATGTGGCTGAAATTGGGTATAGAAACCTTTTCACATGTAAGTTTAAAAGTCAGTCATATGAAAACACAAACACATTGGACCTAACGCGGCACCAACAATGCTCTGTAGATCCATCCTTCCTACCATCTGACAAGGACTATTGAGCAGCCATGTGTCAGGCACAGAGTTGTAGACCGGTGATACAGACACAGTCCCCATCCTCTGGAATGTATAGTCTAGTAAAGAGTCAAGGGACAAATTACAAATTATGATAAGAGCTATGAAGAAAACAGATATGCAACAGAAACTAATGCCGGGAGAAAGCTATCTGGTTTTAGGTGCGGTAGTTTGAGGAGATGATATTTAAGTTGAGATTTACAATATGACAAGAAGCTGGTTTATGGAAAGAAGGAAGGACAGGGAAAGAAGGAGAAAGAGAGAAAGGGGAACAAATGAGAGCAGGTGGGGGGAAAGGGGAGTCACATACATCAGGCAGTGATTAACAGTATGTCCAAAGGTCTGAGGTGAAAAAAAATCTTAAGATCTTGGCATGCTGAAGGAACTGAATAAATAAAGAATGTTCTCTGCAAGCCTTTAAAGAGGGTTCCACATAAGTCTGACTCATTCCCAAACTCTTCCTCTCATATGGTATACCCTATATATACCCTTTTATATCATATATATATAGAGAGAGGGTCCAGCTGCCTACTTGACATCTTTATTTGAAATTCCCATAGACTTCTCAAACCTGACATATTCAAAATTCAACTCATCTTCCCCCAAATGTACTTCTCTAACTCAATATACGGGAACTCCATTCACCCAGTTCCACATGACAGAAACCTTGGTGCCCTCCTGATTCCTTTCCCCTTTTATTTCCCCTCATATTTAATTCATTTCCAGGGTCTATCAATTCTACCTCCAAAATATATTCTACACATGTCCATTTGTCCCCTCTGTCTTTCAGATTCCTACAACAGGCTCTTCTACATTTTCCCCAGCCCATCAATTTTTACAGTGCAGCCAGACTGGCCTTTGAAAAATGCAAATCCAATCAAGTCATACCCTTGCTTAAAACACAAATAAAAGACATATAGGTTGGGAAGGGAGAAATAAGACGGTCTCTATTCACAGAAGACATGATAACTTACATAGAAGAAATCTATAAAGATGCTCCTAGAACTAGTAACTCTCACAAAGTTGTAGAATACAAGGTTAATATACTAAAACCAATTGTACTTCTACATTTTAGCAATGAACAGTTAGAAATTTAAAATTGAAATGGTATCATTTATAATAACTTTCAAAAACGTGAAATACTTAAGTATGAATAAAAAAAACATGCAGGATCTATATGCTGACAATTATAAAACACCAATAAAAGAAAAAAATCAAGGAGGACCTAAACAAATGGAAAGATACACCATCCTCATGAATTGGAAGATTCAATATTGTTAAGGGACTGTTATCATTCCCAAATGATCTACAGATTCAACATAATCACAAGCAAAATGCCAAAAGAACTTTTATAGATATCAACAACCTGATCTAAAGTTTCTATGGAAAGCCAAGGAAATCAGAACAGCCCAAACAGAAAGAACAATGTTGGAGAATTGACACTGATTTCAAGACTGAGTATAAGCACAGTAATCAAGACAACGTGGTATTGGTGAGTAGAGAGACACAAAGGTAAGTGGAACAGAAGAGAGTCCAGAAGTGGATCCATAATCACAAGGTCAACTGATATTTGACAGTTGCAAAGGCAATTCAATGAAGAAAGGATGTCTTTTTAACAAATGGTGCTGGAGCAAATTACACACCCCTATGCAAAATAATGTACCTCAACACAAATATTTCACTTTACACAAAAATTAACTCAAAATGGGAAATATACCTAAACATGAAACCTAAAACTATAAAATTTCTTAAATAAAAAACAAGAAAATCTTTGTGACATAGGGTTAGGCAAAATTTCTTAGAAACAACACCAAAAACATGATCTATAAAACAAAAGTTGATAAATTTTAAAATTTATGCTCTGTGAATGAAATTTATTTCAAAATTTATTGCTAAGTGAATGAAAAGGCAAGACCCAGATGAGGATAAAATATTTGCAAATCACATATCTGACAAAGGATCTGTATCCAGAATACATAAAGAACTCTTTTTGTTTTTTTAAGATTTTATTTTTTTACAGAGAGAGAGACAGCAAAAGAGGAAACAAAGGAAGGGGGAGAGGGAGAAGCAGGCTTCCCACTGAGCAGGGAGCCTGATGTGGGGCTCGATCCCAGGACCCTGGGATCATGACCTGAGCTGAAGGCAGATGCTTAACTGACTGAGCCACCCAGGTGCCCCTAAGCATCTAACTCTTGATTTCAGCTCAGGTCATGATCTCAGGGTCCTGAGACTGAGCCCCGCAGTGGAGTCCACGCTGAGCACAGAACCTACCTAAGATTTTCTCTCTACCTCTCCCTCTGCAGCCCCCCACCTCATGCACACTCTCTCTTAAAAAAAAAAAAAAAAAAATCAATCAACATGGGCAAACAACCTGAACAGACACTTCACTAAGGAAGATATATGGATGGCAGATAAGCACATGAAAATATGCCCAACACATCATTAGTCATTAGGAAAACAAATTAAAATCACAATGAGATACCACTATACACCTATTAGAATGTCTAAAATAAATAAAATTTACAAATATGAACAATATCAAGTGCTGACAAAAATGTAAAGCAACTAATATCTTCTATCATTTTGCTGGCCAAAATGGTATAACCACTTTAGAAGACAGTTTGTCAGTTTCTTTTATCAAGTAAAACATACACTTACCACAAGAACCAGGAACCCCACTCCCAGGTATTTTACTCAAAAGAAATGAAAACATATGTTCACAGAAAAACCTGAATTCAAATGTTTACAGCAGTTTTATATATAATCATTCCAAACTGGAAACAACTCAAATACCCTTCAACCACTGAGGAAATAAACAAATTTTAGTATAAAAAGGAATATTATTCAGCAATAAGGACTATTGATAAAACCAATAACACAGATGAATTTCAAATGCAGTATGCTAAGTTAAAGAAGCTAGACTTAAAAATCTGTAGAGTATGTGACTCCATGTACATGACATCCTGGAAAAGGCAAGATTAAAGGAAAAGAAAACAGATCAGTGGTCACAGAGTTTGAGAGTGGGAGGAATGGCTGATTACACAGGGATGTCCCACAGTATTCTGGGGGGAGGTGATGGAACTGTGCTATCAGTACTCCTCCCTTATTTGTGGACCCCCAGCAGATGCCTGAAAATGTGGATAGTACTGAACCCTACATATACTATGTTTTTTCCTATACATGCGTATCTATGATAAAGTTTAATTTTAAAATTAGGCAGAGGAAGAGATTAACAACAGTAACTAATAATAAAAAAGAACAGTTACAGCAATATACTGTAATAAAAGTTATGTGAATGTGGTCTCTCTCTCTCTCAAAATATCTTATTGGTCGGTACTCACCCTCCTTCTTGTGATGAAGAAAGACGATAAAATGCTAACATGAGATGAAGTGACATGAAAGACGTAGGCACTGTGACTTAGGGTTAGCCTACTACTGACCTTCTGATGATACCATAGGTCAGAAGGAGGATCATCCGCTTCCTGACCATTGCTGATTGTGCAGGTAACTTGAAACCACAAAAAGCAAAACTGCAGATAAGGGGGGACTACTGTATCTTGATTCTAGTTGTGGGTATACACCTGTATGCATTTGTCTAAACTCACAAAATTATACACCAAAGGAATGAACTTAGTGTATGTTAAATTTTAAAAGGTGAATTAAAACAAAAAAGAAACAAGAACATCAATTTTTTAAAAAGTAAATCCAATCACATCATGCTTTGTGGATGGCTTCCCATTATGAACTACTAAATGATACAGTCTTTGCTTATCTTTCTAGCTTGTATGAACTGTCTCAGAGCACCTTACACCTTTCTTTTAGAATACTTATCATTACCTGTAAATATAATTTTTTGTTGATTATCTATTTAATATCTGTCAACCCAGAATGGTTAATAATTATTGAATACTTACTAGGTGTGGAGTACTGTTCTAAGTGCTTTACATGGATTATTTATTTAATCCTTGTAACAACCCTTGGGAGTATCTCCATTTTTCTAGATAAACAGAGGCACAGAGGAGTTAAGTAATTTGATGAGGTCTCATAGCTAGAAAGTGACAGAGTATCCCTACTAAGTTTTCTAATACAATATCTAATTTAATCTGTGTAAATATCTAATAAGACTTATAGAAACTGAAGCCCAGAGAACTTAATTAATTTGCATAAGGATACAGAGCTCATTTGTTTTGGTACCAAAATTCAAATTCTAGGTCTTTGTGAGTCAAAAACACGGGCCCTCCTTATCCTTAAGAATCTAGGCTCTAGGTTGAAAATGTATTAAAGGAGGCAAAGATAGATTCCACTTGTGGACAATTTCACTTCTTGTGTAATAAACTGTAATTTAAGTAACTATTTCCAAGGATTACATTCCACTCGGGAGAGTCTGGGGATGGGAGACAAAGTGATGTGACACGGACGAAGAGCATAACATATTGGCTTGAACTAAACACAATGTCTAACAAGTTTCTTTTCCTTTACTTTCTCCAAATGCACACCATTCTGACCTGCATCATTTCTGCTGCTTGTTATTCTAGTTGCAGCACAAACCACAAACCATAGCAAATTGCAGAATTTCTCAATCATTAAGGATTTACAATAGGTTAATTTTAAAATGGACTGCATTTCACAGCTGCAAAGCTTTTGTCTGATTTCTAGACCAAATGAGAAGCCATTAGTGGACTGAAGACCTTTCTGTGGGCATGACTAGCAAAAAGAAAAGGTCATGTGGACAAAACAGGCACCTCTGCCAGGTAAGGTGAGGTAATGGCTTACTAAGCAGAGGGCCAAACTTGGTGACACAATGCATCGCTCCCTGTCTGTTTAGTACCAAGCACGATAAGAAATAGAAGCAGATCATGGATTCAGTGCATGCTCGGGATAATAAAAATACACAACCAATGAAAGCTTTAAAATCTACCATTTTAGGGAGAAGGCTAAAAGCAATATGCATGTCTAACACTTTTTTTTTCTTCCTAAACAGTTATGACAAAAGACTTACCTGATTTGCTTATTTTTTAAGATGTTTGTCCCATAGCCAATGCAAATAATTCATAAAATATATTTGTCAGATTGAATCTGATAAATGGTAAAGGGGCAGAGGGAGAAGAAGAGAATCTTCAGCAGGCTCCATGCCCAGTGCAGAGACCGACATGGGGCTTGATCTCAAGACCCTGAGATCATGACCTGAGCTGAAATCAAGAGTCCATGCTTAACTGACTAAGCCACCGAAGTGCCCCTATTTCACACCCATTTTAAACCCAACTATTCAACAATGCTCTTTTTCTAGTGTAGAGACCCCAAGAGAACGGTCTATCCACATGGATCAACGTGGCATATGGCAATAAGCCAAAATGCTATGAAAAAATGAAAATTTCCTTTCTGTTCTACCCACCATTTAGAACGCCAACAAAAATGCTTCGCTTTTGATAATCTTTTAGACTAAGTGCTTTCCTTTAAAAGGACTCAATTTGCTCTATCAGCACTAATGGGCACCAAAGTCCACAGACCCACACACCTTTGAATCATTAGCTTAGGTACACACAATGCCTTAGTTTAGTGATAATGCTCTTGTGATAACTAGGACCCATCTGAACAAACAAAGCTTTCCAGGATCCCTTTCTTACAAGTCTGTACCTCAGGTCAATGCAGACTTGCACTGAGATATTCTGACCGCAGTACCTGTAACCTGCCTTTGCTATGTCCACTCAGCCATTTAGTCATTCTTTTATTCCTTGCCATGCACACTGCATTCTATTTTTATGTGTGTTCTCTCAGCAGCTATGTTTCTTCTTTGAGAAAGAAATCCTGGAGGTACTGACAAAGGTGTTACACAAATACAGAGTGATAGTAACACTGCTTAGAATCCAAGGGTCCTATTTTTTGTCTCCATGTATCCTTTGAAAGATATTCACAATAGATTTATTTAAATCTGCCTCACCAGACTTCATGTATTGCACATCAAAAACTACTCAGAAGATGTTGGAAGTTTGAAAATGATTACAATAAATTATCTGCATCAAGTGTCACACTCCCTAAAAACCTCAAAAAAAATCTTTTTTCCCCAAAACATACCACAAACCCCTTCCATAAAATCCAATACTTTGGGGCTGATAGGAACTTGAGATCATCAAATCAAAAACTTTTATTCTAAAATATTCAAATACTAAAATGCATCCCCCATTATCTCTATTAATTAGTGTATCTTTATGTGTGTGAACATTCATGCATTGAGGAGGTATAAAACCAGGAAGAAACAGAAAATTCAGTATTTTTGTAACTGGTACACAAAACTTACTTAATGTTTTCATCTAAGATAGTTATTTTCATCAGAACTATTTACTTTTAAAATTATTGCTGAGATTTCTCCTTCACAGGGAAGGGAAGGGGGGAACTAACATTTATGAAATAACTGCTATGTCGCCAGCACCATGCAAGGCCCCTTATATACATTATTACCCCTTTATAATAATGAAGACATTAAGGATCAGAGTATTTAATTCTTTCAAGGTTGTGTTTGGATCTAGAGTTTTCTATCATAGTGTCTTAGTATCAGGGAAATTCAACATACAAGAGGAAAGGAAAATTTTATTATTGTTCACTTCTAATCAAGAAATTACTAAATAGTTAGAATGGCCAAAATTAGCAAGTCAGGAAATGACAGATGTTGGCGAGGATGTGGAGAGAGGGGACCCTCTTACACTGCTGGTGGGAATTCAAGCTGGTGCAGCCACTCTGGAAAACAGTACAGAGATTCCTCAAGATGTTAAAAATAGAGCTACCCTATGACTCAGCAAGTGCACTACTGGGTATTTACCCCAAAGATACAGATGTAGTGAAAAGAAGAGGCACATGCACCCCAATGTTCATAGCAGCAATGACCACAATAGCCAAACTGTGGAAGGAGCCAAGATGTCCTTCAACAGATCAATGGATAAAGAAGAGGTGGTTCGTAGATACAATGGAATATTACTCAGCCATCAGAAAGGATGAATATCTACCATTTGCATCGACATGGATGGGACTGGAGGGTATTATGCTAAGTGAAATAAGTCAATCAGAGAAAGACAATTATCATATAGTTTCACTCATATGTGGAACATAAGGAATAGGGCAAAGGAGCATAGAAGAAGAGAGGGAAACCTGAATGGGAAGAAATCAGAGAGGGAGACAAATCATGGGAGACTCTGGACTCTGGGAAACAAACTGAGGGTTGCAGAAGGGAGAGGAGTGGGGGCATGGGGTAACCGGGTGATGGGCATTAGGGAGGGCACGTGATATGATGAGCACTGGGTGTTATATGCAACTAATAAATCACTGAACACTACATCAAAAACTAATGATGTACTATATGTTAGCTAATCGAACTTAAAAAAATTAAAAAAAACAAACGAAGAACAACAAAAAAGAAATTACTAAATAGCTAAACCAAAGAGCTAATGGAGTATCCTTTGCAGTCACCACAAACTAAAGGAGACAGGAGCTCTAATAGGAGGTCATGTTAAGTTTAATGTAACAATCTTCTAAAATAGAAATAAACTCAGGCTGCATGTGAGAAAAACAAACAAAAACAGACAAAAACCCCACCAACCTCAAGGGCCATGGGTTGGCTAATACCAGTCGGGGGGGGGAAACAGGTCTGGAAAGAAGTCAGGAGGAAGAGAAATCTCAAAAGTAGGGAGGGAAAACATGTGAAAAGGAGACAAAGGAAGTTCTAAGTGTCCTAAGCCAGGTCTGTGAAATGAAGATAAAGTGCTTTTCAGCTGAGTAATATACAACAAAGAAAGATTTCAGTGATGATTAGAGGTATTTAAATTTCCAGTAGGTTTCAGTGATTTAAAACAGCCTTTTTTGTCCTGGCAACTGGTTTATCTGCTTTTCTTTTCAAACTTGGGGGACTGGGGTAAGATCATTGCAAAGAATTATGCATGTACATAAAATGCACAAAAGTACTGGCTATTATCTAAAGATTTAGAAGTATTGTATTGCGGATCTTTGAGAGAACAGAACTGTCACAATTCACAACTCCGGAAGATCACATGTGCAACCAGATTAAATTTCTCATTTAGGTTCCCCCACTCTCCCATCTCCTCCATCCCCTTAGGTTTTTGTTCTAATCCTGTTCTGGTGAGGATAATGGGAATGTCTCCTAGCGGGAATAAAGAACAAGAATCAAAACTACATGGGCAGAGAAAACCCTACATCTTTGGACGTTCACCACTCAACTGCTCTTCTCAAGCCTTCAGAGAGTCTATTCTGAATAAGGTAGCTGTGGTTATCTATTATTTTCTGGGCAATAGCGCTAAACTACTTGGAATTAAATCTAAAGAAAATAAGGTCAGGGGCTTTTCACCTTTCCTCTAAAAGGCAAATTGATGCTGAGTCAAAATAATGTATCAAGTCATACATGCTTGGCAGGAAGGCTTTTAAATCACCAGGACTTTTATTGGATAGTCTCACAGTAGTGTGCCTCCCTCTAATGTTGACTAAGTCAGCTCAATGCCATGACTATCAGAAATCACCAGCTGAGTCTCTGAAGAGTGCTCCTTCTACCAACGCCATGCTGTACCCCTTTGCCAACGTTTAGGCCAATATACCTGCAACCTTGAGCTCCCATGGCTTCCACTGTGCTGGACTGTTGTGCCAGGAGCACACTCACTACGTGAGGGTCTGCTCTAGCCAAATGACAATACAGGAAGGATGTGTGTTTGGGGGTTTATTCAAAACTGGAGAACACCATGGACAAGTAACAAGCTGAGAACACATCATCTGCTTTGTCTGCCAGCTGCTGGCTGTCACAGAAGACACAGTGATCACCTGCTAGTGCCGCACTGTGTGCCCAAAGGCTCCAAATTATCACTGCATTAACTGTCTTACCACCACACTTCAGATGTTACCACTATCATTTCCACTTTTGCTTTTGGAATAGTCCAGGAACGACAGTCCTCCAAATCCTACCATCTAATTGGTGCTAAATTTACATATAGTTATGCAGCCCCCACTTTGATGTTAAATGGATATTCCAGTCCTTTTCTGCCCTTAGGACAGGGAAGGGGATAAGTCCCTGCTTTAACTATTGCACAGCCTGGAGTTGCATTAGCAGGTAAATGCCTGCTGATGGCAGAGCAAACAGCTGAATAACCCAAAAACTAATCATGAAACATGAACTCTGAGTTTAAAAGGTTGGCAATGGTTTGGCAAGTTAGGGGAAGTGGCAGAGTGAACATCTGGGACTTAAAAAAAAAAATCTGACATGATAAAAGGAAAAGTAGCTCATTCTTAGTTACATTTCTTTTCGCTGGCTTTTTTTTTAGCAACTTTTTTCTTAAATAACTTTTTAGAAATCAAAACCCAACAGAGAGAACAATTATGTTAATAATGCCAGGAAATTTGTTTGCTTTGTTAAATTGAGCTTCAAAAGCACTTCAATTGAACATACGTTTGTGATCACAGTAATGCCTATTCTTATATCCATTTAAAATGTTTACTTTTTTACAGCTTATTATAAATGTGAGTCTGAAATGCAGCACCATGGCTGCTCAATTTCCAGGCCACAATTTTATGATAATCGTATGAAATGTATTCATGTGTCAACAGAACTGTCTAACAATGCCCCAAATGGGGTTGTTAGATGCTCTTTCTGATGGCCACACAGTTCTGCGCTCCATAGCATTAAGAAACTGTTCCAAGCAGAGAGCTCTTTGAGAATTTTAACTTCGCTTGGGACATGTACTATTCTGTTATGCTCAGCTCAGTTTAATTGCTACTATCTCCAAACACAGGCAAACTCCTACAAGAACACTGACCCTAAATACCCAAACATATGAATGGGATAAACTGGTTCTGTTACTTTATTTTATGGTTGGGTTTCCTTTTTAGGCAGCCTCCACCTAGTAGAGGGGATGAGACTGGAGAATTCCCCTGAACTTGATGTTCTCTATTGTGTGTGGTGGTAAAAAGGTACCTGGGAGATACAGTCTGTCACCCTGGCTTCTCACAAAGGAGTAAGGGAAGACTTACAACATATGCAGATCAAATAACTGGAAATGGATGGTGGGTCTAGAGGTGTCTGTCCCTCTCAAGTACTGGTTTCTCTGCAGCACTCTGACCTTTCTCATTTTTGTGACAAGTAGCCCACATAACTGTCTAGGGCAGGGACTGAGATCTCAAGCAACTTTTTCTCGATTCAGCATTTTTTAAGGCTCTATTACGCAGGTGCCAGGCCAAGTGCTTTTACACTCCTTATTTCATTCACACGATCTATTTGCATGCAGTGGACCATCTGCTTTATAGAACAAGGGACAAGCATGTCCTGTCAGGAACCAGGATCATGTGGTAGTAAGCCATAGATAGTCTTTTGCTTCATGTTTTTGTGTTTACTCTTAAGTAACTTAACTTTCTTAACTTTACTCTTTTTTTTTTTTAAGATTTTATGTATTTATTTATTTGACAGAGAGAGACACAGCAAGAGAGGGAACACAAGCAGGGGGGAGTGGGAGAGGGAGAAGCAGGCTTCCCGCTGATCAGGGAGCCCGATGCGGGGCTCGAACCCAGGACACTGGGATCATGACCTGAGCCGAAGGCAGACACTTAACCACTGAGCCACCCAGGTGCCCCCCTCTTAACTTTACTCTTAAGTAACTCTTTAAATTGATAAAGCTGTGCAAATGCTCAATCAATTTTAAGACAATTCACTTTTTACACCCAACTGCCTTACAAAGAGTAGTAAGTCTAGAATCTTGGTTGGAAGGGAGCATAAGAGCTCACCTAGACCAACTCTCTTTCAGACTGAAAACCCTGAGGTTCACAGAAAGCCTACATTTTGTCCAAAGCCTATGTCTCTTTAGAAGCAGAGTTAGAACGTGGGTCCAGACTTCTGGCATCTCAGTCCAGCACAATGATCCTGTGATGTACAAGACAGTACTTAAAAAGCAAAAGGGCGAAATTTTTACTTGCAATCATACAAGAAAAATGTTTGACCTAGTTCATCTAATGTAAGAAAAACAGTTTATATTCCACCCTACTATGACACACACGCACATATACACATTTCTAAAACATTTATATCCTTACTTGGTGCACCTTTGCTATTTTCCCTTCTATTTTATTTCGTTAAAACAAAAACAAAATTGGTTTTTTCAAGACCAACCTCCAAAGTTAGGAAAAAACCTCACAGAGTATAGAGAATAATGCATCAATTTCATTATCAAGGAAGCAGGGGAGCGCATTTTACCTTTTCTAGTCTTGAATTATATGAAAAATGGAGGTGGACAACTCTCAGGACAGGAATCTTCCTGCTCAGGATGCTAAGCTAGACCCCACCCATGGCTCCTTTCCACCTTCCACATGTCATCTCCTTACCCGTGAAGAGGCTGCCCTGGGCCACGCACAGACTCTCACCCATCTCTTCCGGAGTCCTGCTGGCATAACACGCTGGCAAAAAAGAGCTGATGCTTAACTTTAATAATTTCAGATGCCATTTTTTCTCTACAGAATTAAGCCTATTTTGTCAGGTCCTGAAATACCATGTGATATATTACTTTACAGTATAACTCCTTCCTTCTGTGTATATTCTGCACTCCCCACGCCCCCTCAGATGGTAAGCTCCCTGAGCAAACAAAACAAGGGCCCTTGTTTTGTTCATTGCCAGACCCCACTGAACACATAATGGGTGCTCAGTAAATATGTGTTTAAAAAAAAACTTGATGAATATTACACAAAGAAATTACAGAAATGACATCAGATGTTAAAACATTCCAGCCACTATTAAATGACTTTCATCCTCTGAACTGACCTGGTTGTCTTTTTGATCCAGGCATTTGTACTTATTCTTCCCTCTGACTGGCACACCATCCTCTCTTCCCCTCTGGCTAGCCACTTCTCTTTTACCATGATCACTTTCTTTGGGAAATCCTGATTCCACAGATTTTTGTGCTTCACTGATATACTCACAGTACCCTATTCTATTCTTACTTAGAAAGACAGCCTACTGAATGCTCTACATCTCCAACTTGACAATAAGCTCAATCAGGATGGAACTTTAATACAGTGCCTAGCACATAGTATGTGCTCAATTAAATTTTTTGCATGCATACATGCATGAAAAGTTATGTACTTCTGACCTGAAAACAAAACCAAAGCAAAATAGAATAAGCCCACCCTAATGACCTAGTCATATAGATAATTAGATGGATCAACCATAGCTTTCTCAGTAGAAATCCTCTTAAACCATGCTGTCACATGAAATTTGTCTTCTACTTTGTGGATGTGGGTATGGTTCCTAGTGAAAGAGGAAACAGGATGTTAGCTATTGGGGAGATCTGAACGGAGAAAGAGGGAAGAGAAAGTAAGCAAACAAACCATCAACCATGCATTTTTATGTCAGATGGGAAACAAACATACAAAATAGTTAAGGCATACTATTCATTATAAACCAAGAATTTTCTGCTTCCTAAAATATGAAAGATAATGACACATCCACCCTGTATTTATCAATACTGTTCACACTAGTAGGAAAAAATATCAAGTCATCAAGTGGCCAATGGGAGAAGCAAGATAATACATACTGTAAACATGTAAATTTTAAATAAGTAATTTATTTACATAGCTTTACTGACAAGAACTCAAACTTTATAAACATACACTCTTCAGGTCGAAAATGTCTTTACAAACATTAACCCTTTACCTTCTTATGAGCTAGTTTTGCAAGAGTCTAATTTTAAACAGTGACTTAGGATCCATGTAAACAAGGATGAATTCAAAATAGGTTTCTACCTTCCTGCCGCTACTTTGAAATGAGCCTTTACTTCCTTCTTGAAATAATCTCCCATATATCTTCCACAGTAAAAATCTTTAAAAATATCTCCATCAAGATTTTCTACCAAATCTACAGATATAAGGATCAGCAAATTGTCTCAAGAAACATGACTTGCCAAATTAGTTCAAAGTGGCCTTGGTAACAGTATTCAGACTACACAAAGCTGAAAGGCTACAGACGGAGAAAAGACATATGACAAGCCACTGAAAGTCTGCCCTGAGAGTACAAAGGGCTGGCTTCAAGTCTCTAATAATTTATCACTTTATTAATGATCCAATAGATAATTTCATGAATAGTCTATTAATAAGATCTAAATTCAAATTTGAAGGTCCTTTGGAATACCCATTAGGAAAAGTAATATAATGAAAGAATTCTAGAGGAGATATTTTTGCAAAAGAAAATTATAGAAAATAAAATAGAACTTGGAAAAAACATAAAAGATGAAGTCCTGGTAAATATTTAATATGTAAGGGAAAATGGAAAAGCTGTAATCACTGCGGAGAGAAATGACAGTACACAGACTGTCCGAACAAGATTTAAAATGACATTCCATTATATTTATATATTATTAACAGTTCTCACTCCTTTTAACAGAAAGAGAGTCATATTATTATAGCAGGAGGTACTTTTGGAGGAAAGACTCTTGAAGGAAGAAACAATATCCTACTGCTGGATGGAGAACTGGGGTGAAGTTTGAGCAGTTTGCAAGGCTCACTCTTTTTCCCATCTTTTTTTCTACATTCACCCAGAAAACTATAAAATGCTTTAAAAAAAAAAGTAACAAGGAAGATACAAACACGGAAGCAATCATTCCTTTATACTTGTTTTCTGTGTGTGTGTGTGTGTGTGTGTACATGCTTTGCAAGTACATGTGTATGTATATGATATATATAAAATTTTTTTTTCAGATCTTACTATCAAATCCAGGGCTTTTAGAAAGCAGGTAGCTGGATATTAAAAAAAAAAATCTAAAATTTAGACAAGAATACATCAAACATTCCAAATGAAGAGAGGATAAGAACAGAAACCTTCGCTTTCATTTTTGAACCTTCCTAAGGCCTAAAATGATAAACAAATCCCAGTCCTCGATGTACATATACATAACTGCCTGTTTAGTCAGAAAATGGCATATTCAGGAATAGAATCCTACATCATTGGTGATCAGTCCTGCAGTCTTTAATTTCATCATTTGGATGTATGTGCTTATTTTTATTTATAGCCTCCAGATCTGCGGATATAGGATTTGTAGTTTCTAGTATTCACCCCATCTGGAAATTTATCAGATTAAACCCCCTCCCGCTCTTTGGTCCAAGAACAGGAGCACATTCTCCTTTTTTGAGAGATATAGGTCATTTATACAACAAATGGTATCACTGTTATCACTGTGCAATCAAATTCCAGTGAATCAAAAGAACTTCCCCTACCACCACCTGGGGGGAGGTAGGTGGGAGTACATTTGTATCACAAAGAAACCAACCACAATTAATTCTTCTTTGCTCAAGGCTATTTCTAGCATCTGCCCTGCAGGATGAGGAGGAAGGCCTCATCTGACCACTGTCTCTGATACATACATTGTCAAGCACCTTGGAGCAGATCCAGTTCTTTAGGAATGCCAGAATGGTTGCCTCCTATAGACCTAACATTTTTAATTCTGCTTTATAAGGAAAGCTGTTTTAGAGTAATTCCAACTTACTATTGCTAATTAATATATCACCCTTTGGTAAACTAGATCAAATTTATAAGGAGTAGCAGATATATGTTACAATGAGGTCATTCAGTCATGGAAAGTTTCAAGCTTACTTTCCCTTGACTCCAAAGCTCTTACCCACATAGTCTCAATGAAGTTCTCAAAGCATTTATTTTATTTGACTTTGAATATTTTCACCTTCCCTTATAAACCCTTAAAGCCAAATAATCATAAACGTATTTTAGTTTGGGTTAAAAAAAAAAAAAAACTAGAAAAGATCCTGGACATGATTTAATGAAAAACCATATTTCTGATTTAAAAAAATTGTTTTAAGACAAAGATAGGAACCCCAAGTCTCACACCCAGTTCTGACCTCCTTCCGACATACACTGCTTCCTTTTTACTTCCTCACAGATAACTAAATAACATGCAATTTAAGGACAATTTGATATGGTATCTTCCTAACCTTGCTAGATTATTGAGACAATTTAGGAAAGAGTACTACAAGAGAATAGTAAGAATTCTGGAGTAGGCAGAACTAGATTAAAATCCTCACTCAGGTGCTTCTGATACATGTGCATTGTACTCCATGCTACACAATCTTTAGCGTCTAAGCTATTCAATTTTTAAGCTATGTAACCTGGAGCACAATGCTTACAGTCTGCCAGATGGCCGCTGTTGGGACTGCATGAGTTAACTTATGTAAACCATTTGGTAGACATCAGGGGACACAACTCTGTTAGTCTGCTTTCCTGTTATTTCCTGGGGTTATTCTGCACTCATTTTATGTAGGAAAACATGATAATGTATACATAAACAGAAGAAATTTTCTTCCATTTCATTTCCTTCAACTTTCATTGTAAACAAGAAAATAAAACTAAATAAATTGAAGAAATTAACCCCCATGTGGTTCACTCTTACTTCTATGCTTTAGCATAAAACTATTAATGGTAGTAAATGAAGGCAAATAATAAACTATTTGGTTTATTTGCACTCTGTTTTTTGTCAACCTGGATTGGAAAAAGTTGGCTATTCCAAGAGGTTATTTATGAATTAAAGCCAAAGTAAAACCTGGCTTTGAGACAGTATACCTTGAGCTCAAAATACCTCTTAAAGCTGGAATTCTGTGTCATGGACATCAGCTCCTGGAACATACTATACTACATGTGCCCTATTTTCTCAGGAGACAAGTATCAAGTTTTGGGCAGCCCAAGTCTTCTATAACAAATATTCAAAACACATACCTGTGGTGTTATTTACTCAGTTTCTCATGCCGTAATTTCTCATATGAAAAAAATTGTAAAAAGAAAGCATATCTGAAGATCCTAATGATCTGGATCCTGAGGTAATAAAAGAATAAGCTTCCTATTTGTAATGGCTTATTAAATGCCTTGGAGGAGGGGTGATGGGGGTAGAAGGAAACATCATGTTTTTAAAACAACTGTTATAAACCTAGTATTGTGGTAGGTGCTTTGTCCACAATATTCTACATGATGCACAGAATAATTCTTAGATATTGTTATTCCCATTTTATAGACGAAATACCAAGGTACATCCACCAAAGTACATAAATTGGGTAAGAATCTCACCAGGTTTGTCTAGTTCCAAAGTCTATCCTAAGGTTCAGGGATTAATCTGATTTGAAAATCAGATTAATGGCAAATCATCCTTGTGCATTTTAATAGATTCATGACAAAATTTCCATAAAGATTTCTAAAAACTAATTATGAAAGTTAATCCCACACCCCATAAAGGATATAAACATGTCTCACACACCAGCCTGCCACATTTCTCACAATTAAAGCTACACAAAAAAGCACAAGAGCCAAAACAAACTAAAAACTGAAGTGTTCTATTCTTTTGGATAAGGTATACTTTTTCTCTAATGTGCGAAATTTCCATATTTGTTACATAGCATGAGCAATTTTCGCACAGGAAATCTCTTATATTTATAGCAAGCTAATTACTCTCTAGAAGTGATCGTCACATGCATGTGGATGGTTTTAGGATTCAATTTTGTCAAAAGCTGGAAAAATTAATTCATGTCTCATCCCATGCAAGCCTTATGTTTTAAGAGATTAAAAGCCACTACAAAGACCTATTACCAGGGAATTTCTGAAGACCACCCTTGACTAAAAAATCCATTAATCTAGTTTTCTTTGGATGATATAATCTACCAGATAGTTTGTTTGCTATGACATATTCAATGTTCCATCTAATTGTGAAAAAATATCTGTTTATTAGAGAGAACAGATTTATGTTTTAAAGTTTAGACATAAAAAAAAGCTTACATCTTAATCATGAATGTACTTCACTGACACAAAAACAAGATTCCTGCAAATAAAATGCTCACTAATTTTCTTTTCTTTTAAAAGTAAATGAGACATATAGGCATTATTAGTTGCATATAATGTGATATATTCACACTGCTCCCTACCAGTTATGAAAAGGCACTTTTCCATCTTTACAGCTGTTTTTAATACACCCTTTTCTCAAAAGCTACAATAAGCTATTTACTACACAATAACTGTTTTCTCTCAAAAGAGAAATACAAGCAACATTTTGAAAACTTCAATTTGTTGAAATATACAAGTCTGCTGAGTTTCTTATTTTATACCAGCAAAAGTGAATTATGCTACTTTTGCTAATGTCAAAAACACTTAAAACGATTACCAATTTTGACTCTTACTCTAATTTTTTTCAGTTGACTATGCTAATACATTTCAAAAATGATGTCAAAGATGCCACTTGACTATTGCAAATATGGAATCAACATATGGTGTATCCCCGAAGAATATGAAGAACATTTTTTATTTTAGAGGAGGCAACATCTATTTCTTAATCTACACAGTCTCGCTAAAGCATGTGATACTATTATACTAGAGGTCTCCAGCAGTTAGGATACTTTTGTACAAGCAATCCTAAAAAGTTCAATAGGTTTCCAAGACTACTCATTAATATATAGAGTACCTACTATTCATATGCTTCAGCGTGTGAGATACATACTTTCTCATGTTAAGCATGGAAAATTTCAGTGACAAGTAAAGATATAAAAGGTAAAATCTTAAAAGGTAAATAAGAATACAGGAAAATACAGGCATACCTCAGAGATATTGCAGGTTCGGTTCCAGGCTGCCACAGTAAAGCGAGTAAAATGAATTTTTTGTATATAAAAGATATTTTTACACTATACTGTAGTCTATTAAGTGTGCGTTAGCATTATGCATAAAAAATGTATGTATCTTAATTTAAAAGCACTTTATTGCTAAAAAAATGTTAACCATCATCTGAGCTTTCACTGAGTTGTAATCTTTTTGCTGGTGGAGGGTCTTTGCCTCAGTGTTGATGGCTGCAGACTGATCAGGGTGGTGGTTGCTGAGGGCTGGGGTGGCTGTGACAATTTCTTAAAATAATAAGACAGTGAAGTTTGCTGCACTGATTGACTTTCTTTCACCAATATTCTCTACAGTAAGTGATGCTGTTTGATAGCATTTTACCCACAGTAGAACTTCTTTCAAAACTGGAGTCAATCCTCTCAAACCTTGCTGCTGCTTTATCAACTAAGTGTATGTGATATTCTGAATCCTTTGTTGTCACTCCAACGGTCTTCATGGAGTCTTCACCAGGAGTAGATTCCATTCCCAGAAACCACTTTCTTTGCTCATCCATGAGAAGCAGTTCCTCAGCCCTTCAAGTTTGATCATGAGACTGCAGTAATTCAGTCACATCTTCAGGCTCCACTTTTAATTCTACTTCTCCTGCTCTTTCTACCGTATCAGCAGTTACTTTCTCCACTTAAGTCTTAAAATTCTCCAAGTCATCCATGAGGGTTGGAATCAACTTCTTCCAAACTCCGGTTAATGTTGATATTTTGACCTCTTCCTATAAGTCACAAATGTCCTTAATAGCATCTAGAATGGTGAATCCTTTCCAGAAGGTTTTCAATTTACTTTGCCCAGATCCATCAGAGGAATTACCATCACCATTTCTTTCCCAACATGGGGCTTGAACTCACAACCATGAGACTGAGACCTGAGCTGAGGTCAAGAGTCAGACACTTAACTGAGTCACCCAGGTGCCCCACAAAACGTATTCCTTAAATAAGGAGACTCAAAAGTTGAAATTATTCCTTGATCCATGGGCTACAAAATGGATGTTGTGCTAGCAGGCATGAAAACAACATTATACATCTCCATCAGGGCTCTTAGGTGACCATACTGATGCATTGTCAATGAGCAGTAATATTTGTGGGGTTTTAAAAATTATTTTATTTTATTTTATTATTATTCTTGTTTTCATCATGGTAAGTGATCACCTATTTCACCCACCCCACCAACTCACCCACCTCCTCTCTGGTAACCATCAGTTTGTTCTCTATAGTTAAGAATCTGTTTCTTGGTTTGTCTCTCTCTCTTTTTTTCCCTTTGCTCATTGGTTGTTTCTTAAATTCCATATATGAGTGAGATCATATTGTATTTGTCTTTCCCTGACTTAGTATGCTTAGCCTTATACTCTCTAACTCTATCCACATTGTTGCAATTGACAAGATTTCACTCTTTTTTATGGCTGAATAATATTCCTGTGCGTGCATGTTTGTGTGTGTGTCTGTATGCGCGTGCGTGTACACCACACGAGTGTACCCCACATCTTCTTTATCCATTTATCTATTGATGGATACACAGGCTGCAATAAACATAGGGTGCATGTATCCCTGTGAATTAGTGTTTTGGAGTTTTTCAGGTAAACACCCAGTACTGAGATTACTGGATCATAGGGTAGTTCTATTTTTAACTTTTTGAGGAACCTCCATACTGTGTTCCAGAGTGGCTGTGTGCATTCCCACAAACAGTGCACGGGGGTAGCTTTTTCTCCACATCCTTGCCAATATCTGTCGTTTCTTGTGTTTTTGATTTTAGCCATCCTGACAGGTATGAGGTGATATCTCATTGTAGTTTTGATTTGCATTTCCCTGATGATGAGTGACATTGAGCATCTTTTCACGTCTGTTGGCCATCTGTATGTCTTCTTTGGAGAAATGTCTGTTCATGAATGAGCAGTAATGTTTGGAAAGGAATCTTTTTTTTCTGAGCAGTAGGTCTCAACAGTGGGTTTAAAATATTCAGTAAACCATGTTGGAAACATATGTGCTTTCATCCAAGCTTTGTTCCATTTATAAAGCACAGGAAGAGTAGATTTAGCATAACTCTTGAGTACCCTAGGTTTTTCAGAATGGTAAATGAGCACTGACTTCAACTTAAGGATATTGGCTGCATTAGCCCCTAACAAGAGAATCAGCCTGTCTTTTGAAGCTTTGAAACCGGACATTGACTTCTTCTCTCTTCCTAATAAAGTCCTAGATGGCATCTTCCAATAGAAGCCTGTTTCATCTACATTAAAAAATCTGTTTAGTGTAGCCACCTTCATTAATCACCTTAGCCAGATTTCCCAGATAACTTGCTGCAACTTCTACATCAGCACTTGCTGCTTCATCTTGTGCTTTGATGTTATGGAGATGGTTTCTTTCCTCAAACCTCATGAGCCAAGCTCTGCTAGTTTCAAAATTTACTTCCACAGCTTCCTCACTTCTCTCACCTTCACAGAACTGAAGGGAGAGTTAGGGCCTTGCTCTGGATTAGGTGTTGGCTTCAGGGAATGTTGTGGCTGGTGTGATCATCTATCCAGACCACTAAAACTTTCTCCATATTGGCAATAAGGCTGTTTCACTTTCTTACCATTTCTGTGTTCACTGGAGTAGTGCTTCTAATTTCCTTCAAGAATTTTTTCTTTGCAATCACAACCTGGCTGTTTGGCACAAGAGGCCTATCTTCCAGCTTATACTGGCTGCTGACACGCCTTCTTCACTAACCTTCACCATTTCTACCTTTTGAATTAAAGTGAGAGCATGACTCTTTTTTCACCTGAATACCTGGAGGCCACTGTTGGATTATTACCGGCCCTGATGTCAGTATTGTTGTGTCTCAGGGAATAGTGAGGTCCAAGGAGAGAGAATGGCCAGTTGGTGGAGCAGTCAGAAGACACACAACATTCATCGATTAAGTTTGCCGTCTCATATGGGTAGAGTTTGTGGTGCCTCAAAACAATTACAATAGTAACATCAAAGATCACTGATCACAGATCACCATAGCAAATGTAGTAGTAATGGAAAAGTTGGAAATATTATGAGAATTACGAAAATGTGACACAGAGGCACCAACTGAGTAAATGCTGTTGGAAAAATGGTGCTAATTGTGGCATTCTGGCTGAACTATTTCTGAATACATATTATTTATGTATGCAAGAGAACTCAACATCCTATGTTTAAGTTGTAAGCCTCTAAAATAAAAATTCAGAAAAGGTCCTCAGTGACTATAAAATAGATAAAACCATTCTTTAAGAGGTTCCTCTTAATAATATATTGCTTTTATGAGAGTGCTTGGAATCTGACATTAGCGTTATTTCTAGTTGGTTAGCAAAGCTCCCAACTTCTGTTAAAGCTCCTGTGTGTTTTCTTTAAGATGACCATGTGAAGTTGAACTATACTGCTACCTTGATGATAAACCATAAGCACTCGGACACAGAGATGTGCTCCGTGCTATAGAGACAAGCAAAGTATCTAAATCTGCGTATGACTTAAAAGAGGAGTAGAGATTATAAAGCACACTGCACCCCTGGTGCTATGACGAAAGGGAAAGCTGTGAGGCACCACCTGACAAGGGAACTGAAAGCAGAACTGGTTCAGTCATTTTGCTGGAGAAACTGGAAGACACACATGTGCAAGTTACACTGGAAAAGTATTTTAAGCTTCAAACCTGTTTTACATCACTTGGTATGGCTGTGTGTAGCAGTGACAGAGACATCAGCTCCTGCCACAAGTGACAAAAGGGAGGCTTTGAGTGAAGGCAGCAGGCTCACTGAAGAAAAAAAACCCACTGCAAATGAAAGATTCTGAGCGTAACGGCTGATGCTTTTTGCCTTCTTGGCTGTATTCAAATAAGTAAGTAGAATCACATTCAATTATTTAGGATCACAAGAGCAATGTATGAAATTAAAAGAGATAAAGGGTAAGTCTGTAGGCCCTTTAAATATACAAAACACTACCATTAGTGTAGTACTGCCTTAAGGAAAACAGAAGAATTAGCACTCCCCATCATTAAAAAAAGAAAAAACAGGAACACAATGTCCATGAATGAAAGTACTATACTTTTCCAGGAGGATGTAGAGATAACCTTTAGGCCCGCTGGTCAAAGCTTATTGATATATATAATTAGGTGCAAATTAACGTCACTGATTTAACAAGTTTAGTTACCTAATTTTCCCTATAAATCTTGGCACTTGTTATTGGCAAGTAAAAAAAAAAAATAGAAGCAGTAAGAAAGGAACTGTCAGAATCTGACTTTGAGAAATGACAGCTGACAGCAAATCACCAACTACAAAAGCACAGTAATCGTGGATCACTTTCTGAGGCAGCAGCTGTCTTAAGAGACATTAACAGTTCCTGAGGCCATCACTTTATTAAAGTACAAGCTAACAACCTAAGATGACACTTGAAATCAAAGTTATATAAATTACAAAACACTTTAAGAAGGTAGGGATACTTCTAATATATCAAAGGAAGAAATTAACTTAAATGCTTGCTTTAAAAAGCTATATGGGAAATATTTCACTAAATGATGATGACTTTGGGTAACTCAAGTCTTTACTGTCTTGCACTTCTTTTTATTTATTTTTTTTTTAAAGATTTTTTATTTGACAGAGAGATAAAGAGTACAAGCAGGGGAACGGCAGACAGAAGTAGAGGGAGAAGCAGGCTCCTGGCTGAGCAGAGAGAACCTGATGCGGGGCTCAATCCCAGGACGCTGGGATCATGACCTGAGCTGAAGGCAGATGCTTAATCTTCTGAGTCACCCAGGCGCCCCACTTCTTTTTTTTATTTTTAACAGTTCTATTTATTTATTTGAGAGAGAGAGAAAGAGAGAAAGCACGAGCAGGGGGGAGGGGCAGAGGGAGAAGCAGTCTCCCCACTGAGCAGGGAGCCCAAAGCAGGCCTCAATCCCAGAACCCTGGGATCGTGACCTGAGCAGAAGGCAGACACTTAACTGACTGAGCCACCTCTTGCACTTCTATAGAGCGCATTCTTTTCAATAAATAGTTGTATGGGCCAATTCCCTTGAAATAGTTGATCAACATTCTTGAACGAAAAATTTAAGCCAGCAATACTTAACACAAAAACAGTGTTGTAAGAACATAGAAGTGGGCTTAGGGAGTCAGAAAAACCTGGTTTCCAATCCCAATTATACTATTTACTGGTCACATGACCAAGGTCAAGTTACTTAACCTCTCTGTGTCTCAATTTCTCATCTGTAAATACAAATACCTACTTTATTAATACTGCAATAAATATAAGAAGGTATAGTATGTCCTGGGCACATAATATGTGCTCAGCAAAAATTATTTCTTTTGCTATTTATAAAAATACCTGATTTCTTTCACACTCAGAACAATTAAAATCATATGTGACAATTCCATTAATGACAGAGCTAAGTTTTTTTAATTATCATTTATCTTAACATAAACATCTAACTTTGAAAATAATGTCAAAAGTTATTATTTCCAAAAAGAATACATACCAAACCAGAAATATGCAAATTCTACTACTGGGTAGTATATATCACTACAGTATAGGTTTCTGCTTCCAGATTACCATGTAGAAATACTGAAAAAAAAAGTTTAATGAAAATAGTACACTGTAGGAAGTAGGTATTTGGAATTATGTATTATTCACAAATAATTATTATTTATGGGTGCCTGGGTGGCTCAGTCAGTTAAGCGGCTGTCTTTCGCTCAGTTCATGATCTCAGGGTCCTGAGATCTGGCCCCACATTGGGGTGGGGGCTGAGCGGGGAGCCTGCTTCTCCCTCTCCCTCTGCTGCTCCCCCTGCTTGTGCTCTCTCGCTCTCACTCTTTTTCTCAAATAAATAAAATCTTTCAAAAAATAATTATTATTTATTTTTAACTCAATCATAGACTCGATGTTATATTTTAAAAGTCACAATTTTGAAGATAACTCTTGGAAGAAGCTATGAATGCAACAATAAAGGGTAATTATCACCTTCCATGCTGGAAAGGGTATAATGAACTAATTTCTTTTGCACAATAAAAATCTGCAGTGAACAAATTTGAACCAATCACTCTGTTGTCTTTTTCCAGAATACAATTCTCTGAAAAATATGTCTAACAGACTTAGGCTTAGTCTTAATTTCTCAAGACACAAAAAAGAGGCGAAAGTAATTGAAACAGCAACCATGGCAAGGAAGGCTGTTCCATGACTCGAACTGTCAGATTCGAAGATAGAACTAGCCATATTAAGAAAAGTTCTCCAGTGCATTCACCTCTGGTCACAAATAATTGTTCAACTTGAGCAGCAACACAATGTCAGAAACAACTAATAGAAACATTAATTTGTACTATTTTTAATATTAGTTCCATTTCTGTTTCTCTTAGAAATGAACACTTCAAATAATATGAAGAGGATATAAAAATATTTTACTACCTGATAGTTATGACTTTTAAGAATCCAGGACCCTTTTGTCACTGCCCGTGTCAGTGACCTTTATTATTAGTTTTCTTTAGCTGGGGCTAAAGAAGCCATCTGGAATATTGATATGAATTGTCAGGAAAATGTCAGTTCTTTACGCTGAACTTGGTCCTTACCTAAAATTTTAATGTTTCTCTAAAACATTTCTATTAGGGTCCCCCTCCCTGTCTTGCTCCAACTTAGAAATTCTTAAAATAGTCTGTACAGTCTTGCTGTTAATATGGTTGGGTTTTTAAAAAAATTCTCTAATATAATTTACCTCTTCAACCATATTTCCTATTACTTCCTTAACATAAGCCTTTGCTCTTGTATCCAAGGCAAGTCTTTATGGTTCCACAACTTTGCATTTTCTATTTTCCTGAATCACATGTCATCCTTCTATCCTTATAGGGGCTAAACAGAAAAAGATAAACACTCTCTCTCTCATACACACACATCCTACTATTCACCTAATTGGTAAGACAACACAATTTGCACTTCCTTTGTAAATCCTAACTCAACTGCCCCAGTCCACAGTTCTTCAACTTTTGACATTTATAGCTAATTCCAAGCATTTGACATAGCATATCCCACCCCTGAGTTCTTCATTATCTTTTTACAAAGAGATTTCTCCCATCTCACTGGCCAGATCAAAAATAAGTTGCAGGCAGATAAAACAGCTTATTAATCTTTATATCCCCAGTCTCCACCAAAATACCTTGTGTGTGTGTGTGTGTGTGTGTGTGTGTGTGTGTGTGTATACACACTTAACTAACGTCCCTTTTTTGACTAGCAGATAAGCTTTGAGATATATAATGGACAAGAGAATAATATGTATAGCCAAGGGAACAGGGAACTGCAAACATCAAAGGAGCTGAAGTTAGGGAAAATAAAGGTACAATGGGATGGGAAAGGCTGATGGGAGGAACTTACCTTTGCTACAGTGGGCAGTAGGAAGTCATGTTGGTGGTAACTTAAAAATGAAAAAAGCAAATGAATGCAAGGTAAACTTATGAAAGGTTCTGAAGGCCATAAATAGGAGACTGAACTTATAGAGTGTCAAAACGCCTAAAATAGAGGCCATCAAGGAGTGTAAGGTTGTTTGTTTTTTTTAAAGAGGGGTGCAGAGAGAGAGGGAGGGAGAGAGAGAATCTTAAGCAGGCTCCATGCCCAGCACAGAGGTTGCCACGGGGCTTGACCTCACGATCCTGAGATCATGACCTGAGTCGAAATCAAGAGTCAGACACTTAACTGACTGAGCCACCCAGGCGCCCCAAGGAGTGTAAGGTTTTGAGGAGGAAAGTGAGGAAGACCAACCACAAGTCACTCAGAAGAGGTGGATGTTAACTGTCCTGGCTAACAGAACAAACTGCAGCCTCAAGGAAGGTGGATCTTCTAAGGACATTTGAGACTCCACCAAGAAGGAGTGGAATTCCAAAGAATAGACTTGTCCTTACTTTTTTCTCCTAAACCATATTTTTTCATGATTTTATTGATTTAGTAAGTTATTCAGGCCAGTAAAAGCATTTGAAAATCAGTATCAGACTTAAGATTTTACTTATTATGGGTAAGAATCACTCCTACAAGAGCTTGGGGTCTATTATCTTTTAACAGGATACAATAGAATAGAATAGTTCATCACTAGTAAGTAACTCACCCTGAGCAATGTAATTTCTACCTTTTTTCGAATGGCTCCATTTCACTCCAGAAATCTCCACTTCATGACATCTAATTACCTGTATCATATACATGTTCCCTTATTTCATTCATCTTTTTGCTAAACCAAAACCACCCTGAGAGTATCTCCTTGCTTATTCTCAGTCACTGTCTTTTACATCATCCAATTATCCTGTGCTATGCAACCAACCTACTCATCCCTGAAACTTAAAAAAACATCTGTTCTTCTCCCTGCAATTCTGCTATAACTCTTTTTGCAGCTAAAATCAGCCCTGAGTCATCAAAATGCCTCCAAGATACACTGATCTTGAAAAACATTTAAATGTTTTAATTCTAGCTATTCTCACAAAGCAAATTCAACTTTGAGCCAGACAATGAGAAACCATTTATCACCATATCTAGCAAAACTGCCACACCTGGTTGAAAAAAAAAATCTTGCAAATGAGATATTAACTTTTTCTTTCTAAGCTATTCAGGGTACTAGAAGTCTCAGGTGATTTGTTTATACACCTGATTTTCTACCAGCTGGTTCTCTCTTAAAGAAATAAATTAGATTTCCAGAGACTGTTTCAAATTAATAACCATATAATACTTTCACCCAAATCTCTTGAATATTAAGAAGTAATAAAGGTAAAATAAAAAGCATTTACTACGAAAGAAAAATAATAAGTATGATTGGCCCTCCTAAAAATGATGGCTGAGGAGAAATATATGACAAAATAAACTTCAAACAAGATGCTTTGGGAACAGAAAGAAAAATACTTCATAATAAAATCAGAAGATATTATAATTAGAAGCCTTTTAATACCTCAAATTCACAAATGTTCCCAATACAAGAACTAGCAGCTCTTGCTATTAACAACTAATGAACATAAACACTCAACATTGACTAAGTAGCAGAGGTGAGATTATAACTTTGAGTTCTTTATGCTTGTTTCTCTTTTTATGTAAACAAACCATAAGGACTCTCTATCTTGATCCTTGTGGTGAAACCATATTTCTTTTGGGCAAGTCACGGATTCCAGCTAGTGTCTTAACTAGTATTATTCAGTTACAGAGAGAATTTGGCCCACTGTACAAGCAAAACTCAGAAGGATTTCAAGGACTATAATAACATTGTATGTAATAATAATGCAACATAAGTAGTAACTAAATAGTATACACTAAATACCAGACACTAAAATAATATTCCATAGAAAGCTGCATAACATAACTGTACTATCGGGGGCGCCTGGGTGGCTCAGTTGTCAGGCGTCTGCCTTCGGTTCAGGTCATGGTCCCAGGGTCCTGGGATCGAGCCCCGCATCAGGCTCCCTGCTCAGTGGGAGGCCTGCTTCTCCCTCTCCCACTCCCCCTGCTTGTGTTCCCTCTCTCACTGTGTCTCTGTCAAATAAATAAATAAAATCTTAAAAAAAAAACAAAACTGTACTATGTGTTGGCAGTATAATCTTGGGTTTGTCGCTCAGCCTTCTAGGTCTTCCTAATCTGTAAAACTGGAAATGCTAAGAGTACCTATGCTTTTGTTTGAGAATTATTTAGAACAATGCCTGGCATACAGGGCTCAATAGATGTTGGCTATAATATTATCCTATTTTCTTTTTCTTTTTTTTTAAAGATTTTATTTATTTATTTGAGAGAGAGAGAATGAGAGATAGAGAGCACGAGAGGGAAGAGGGTGAGAGGGAGAGGCAGACTCCCTGCCGAGCAGGAAGCCCGATGTGGGACTCGATCCTGGGACTCCAGGATCATGACCTGAGCCAAAGGCAGTTGCTTAACCAACTGAGCCACCCAGGTGCCCTATTTTCTTTTTTCATGACAAAGTTTTCAAATACTGACAAAGAAGAAAAAGAAGAAAAAAGATGAAATATCCAAAGAGATATATATGGTTCCAACATTTGGTGATAAAATGAGAGAAATTATTACACATTAGGGATATATTACATTTAAATATTCTTTTATATTATTTGTTTTTCAAAGCTTAAGCCCCCTTTGACCAAAAAAAGGGTTTTACATTAAATGACTTTTCTACTAGACAACTTCTTTTATTAATAAGACGTAAAAAGTCGAATCTGATTTTAAAATACTGCAATCTATTGAGAAAAAATTATGGATAGTTAAAGAACCCAAAATGTAATTTTATGTGTCTACCCACACAGATTATGAATAGATTTTTTTAAAAGAATGTATATATAATGTATGTTCACTGATAATATTTTGACTAAGATTTAAGTCTTAGAAGAACACTTAATGAAAAGTACTTTAATATCAGAAACATCATTATTTTAGCAGATGAATGATCACCTGTGAAACTATTTCTTGGGTATCAGAAATGGTCTGATCTGGTGACACTACAGAAGGAATTTAAATATTAATATTTAAAATATTTTAGTAAAACTATAAATATTCAAATGGTAGACCTGTATTTGTAATGTTAAATTTTTTTTTTTTAAATGCTGAATATCTTTTTTTTTTTTTTAAAGATTTTATTTATTTATTTGAGAGAGAGAATGAGAGATAGAGAGCACGAGAGGGAAGAGGGTCAGAGGGAGAAGCAGACTCCCTGCCGAGCAGGGAGCCCGAC
>NW_027397068.1:10323832-10455503 GCF_003265705.2 Callorhinus ursinus
TTAAAGATTTTATTTATTTATTTGAGAGAGAGAATGAGAGATAGAGAGCACGAGAGGGAAGAGGGTCAGAGGGAGAAGCAGACTCCCTGCCGAGCAGGGAGCCCGATGCGGGACTCGATCCCAGGACCCCAGGATCATGACCTGAGCCGAAGGCAGTCGCTTAACCGACTGAGCCACCCAGGCGCCCCTGTAATGTTAAATTTCTAATAGTTTCTCCAAACCTTATCTTTCATTACACTTAGCATAATTTGTGAATTTCTTAAACTACAAATTTGTCATTTTTACTTACCAGCAAATAATTCTACAGATAACAGAATTTTGGGATATGGAGAAAATGAATACTTAGATCACTATTTAGAAAAAACTACTTTAAGAGAATATTAGATTTACTTGACTGTATTTCTGTATTCCTGTTTCAGAAGATTAAAGATGCCTCCTATCCATGCCCCACAGTATTAATTTATGACATGATGTTACTTAATGCAGTAGTCTCAAACTTCTGAAGGTGCTCAAGGTAGCAACTTTAATATTGCTGACTGAAATGTTGGCAACATTTATTGATTTGTATTATCTAGCCTCAAAGGCTGTTACTGTTCTTGAAGAGCCAACAAAGACAACATCAATCTGGAGCTTTCCAAACTGCCTGATTCATGGTCATGGACACCTGAAATGGGTCTTTACTGTATTCTCTGCAATTGAGGAGAGGGGGTTGGTTGTTTTTTTGAAACTTTATTAGGGAAGAAGACATGTGAATATTCCTTCATAACTGACTACTGGAGAAATTATTTTTCTTCTTTTGTGGGAATAAAGTAAAAATATATAATTTCTAGATGTCTCATAGAAATCTAGATCAGAAATTGGAATTATTTGTTGGAAATATGACTTTAGCAATAGTCATTTTAGATGTAATCTTTTGTATTGAAATGGTTATCAGTGCCTTTGAAATTCAAGACAGAGAACTACTTTTTGGAAGTAAAATACTGGTAGGAAAACACAAGGGGATAAGAAGTACCATGTTATTTCCTTTCACCAAAATAGGAGGTCTACCACATTATAAATACCTAAACAGGCATGATAGCATTTACTTCTTTGAGAACATTTCAAAATTAAAAAAAAAGAATTGTTTATTCTTTTTCTCTCTAAACCACATTTAACAAGAACTAAGCTTTGATATAAGTCTGGTTTTTAACAAAAACTAGAAGATGCTAAAATAATTTCCAACATTTTTCTATAAAGTGTCTGGCTCAAAAGAGATTGAAAGTAACTGGAATTTTCAGCTAAGAAAAATGCTAACTTTCTTAATTGAAAATAATTTGAGAACTATATTTAAAATGTTCTCAGAGTAATGTATTCATAAAATCTACATTTCAAATAAAGCTACTGATGTTAATAATTTACAACTACAACCTTAAATTAGAAAATAAAATTAATTTATATTGCCTCAAAGATATCCCAACTCAAGATGTAATATATTTTAGAGAATAAAGTTTTAAGGCAGTAAATATGTATGTAATTAGAGCCAGAGTTTTAAATACCTTGATGACTTCATGGCAAATACTTAATGGTTAAAAAAAAACAACAAAGAACAAAAAAAAAAAAAAAAAACACCAAGCTCTTAGATACAGAGAAGAGATTGGTGGTTGCCAGAGGTGGGGTGGGGGTGGGTGAAATGGATGAAAGAGGTCAAAGGTACAAACTTCCAGTAATAAAATAAATAAGTTATGGGGATGGAATGCACAGCATGGTGACTATAGTTAATAATACTGCATTGCCCTTTGAAATTTGCTAAGAGAATAGATCTTAAAAGTTCTCATAATAAGAAAAAAAGATTTCTGTAACTATGTATAGTGATGGAGGTTAATTAGACATTGGTGATGATCATTTCACAATGTATACAAATATCGAAGCATTATGTTGTACAACTAAAACCAATATAATTTCATGTCAGTTATACCTCAACCAAATATACAACAACAAGAAGATTTGGTTTCCTAGGCATCCTCAATAATAATGGTAACAGACATATCTATTCAGTGCTTTTATGTCTCAGGCACTAGGTCAAATGCTGTGGATCTGAAAGCGTACAAGATACCGCCCAACTCCACAGGGCTTATAGTCTTGTAGACAAGTTTTCTAAGGACGGGAAGATAAGAACACTAAGCCTGAAACATATGTGACTACAGAGAGGCCTTAAGTGTTCCTAAGTTTTGGCAATAACATCGCCAAAACCACCTTGGTAAAAATGGCATGAGAACCGCTACTATGGAATACTTTGGGAACTTTCTGGAACCCTCGTCTGTGATTACTACGTGACTTGTAGTAAACAATGCACAACTCTCCAGAAAGTTACAACGTGGGCTCACGTGAAAACCCCGTAGGAACCCTGCAGCACTCTGGCAGCAAGTGTGCTGGACAAAAAGTTGTTGGCAACTTAAGAGCTATTGTAGAGAAGTACGAAGACTTTTAGGGTTTCTGTTTTTTTCAAACCTTCTTTCACTCTTTGAATCTGTTTTTAACAAAGGGAAAACCACATCTTCCCTTATTATGACATATGAGACACTGAAATTGTGCCTCTTCATTTAGAGTATTATGGAAAATTTAGCCATTATCCAACAAATAGGCTGCACAAATCTAGATCTGATTCCACTGCTCTCAAAATCTCACCCATCTCCATTTCTTTCTAATTTTTTCCCTAGGGGAGATATTACCTTTATTTCTCTCTCTATCCTCAAAATACATGAAATCACTTGGAAGACCGAGTAGGCGTGGAAGGCTCCCTTCTGTTCTTGAGAATTAGAATTTTTTTTTTAAAACAGAAAATAGCTTTACTTGGCTCCATAAAACATCTTAATTCATTTCTCATTTTTCTTTTCCTATGCTTTCCTCCTCCCTCTTCCCAGCAACCATATCTTCTCATTTTCTTCTCCCTCCAAAGCCACTCAGAGGGCTGTCATCAACCCAGGGGCAGGTAAGCTTCCTCAATATCATCTGCATTGCGTCAGTGTGGCAGTCTCCTAGCAGAAGCGTAAGGCAGCATTAGCTGGACAAGTCCTGCTCTGCAGCAGTGTTTGCCAAACTGAGTCGTGATCCATTTTCCAAGAGAGAAGTTAATTTAGTGGGTGAAGGCCAGCATTGAAAAACCAAATCAACAGAAAAATAAACAGAATAGACTGGAAACACAGCTATTGCATCACACTTTTGAAATTTCAGTTTACCCTCTCTGTGTATAAATACGTGTGTGTATGTGTATAGGATCTCAATGGAAATACATTTCTTACCTTCCTACAGGTCATGGTCAAAGTCTGGAAGCCACTAAACTAGAATAGTTCTAAGGGCTGCATCTTTATCTGATGTAATATTTCATATATTTTAGAAATTTAAAACATGGATGCAAAATATTTTCTTTTAGTAAAAAGTGTTGATCTAATAAATGTATTATTTTCTAAATTCAAATATTTTCTAAAAGATTGTCAGTCAGTAAATAGGTGAAATCAGTTTTCCTAGTGTTTTTCAGTCTTTTCACAACTCAGAACCCTCAAATACTTTACCTTTAAATTTAACCTTCCCTAAAAATTAAAACTAACAAGTTATTAGCCATCTCAAAAATATGTTTAAGTAACAAATGACAATCTGAACTCAATATACCTTAAAGAAAAAATATTCTATTTTTTTAATAGAGAAAAAGGCTGAGGGCATGGTATGAATTTCCAAATACGATTTCAAAAATGAAGAAGAGATCACTATTTCTTTGCATCTATTGCATATGCATACAAATGCAAACACCAATACTACATTTCCTTGGCCATAAAGAGATTTTTTAAAACTTCAAGCTCAGAAAGCTTAGAGTATGAGACTGTGACAAAGGGCACCCAGTTCCTCAGCAAGGATGGAACCAGGATCTAAGCAGGGAATAACTTAGCTGTACTGATCATAAAATAACTGCCTCAGACTAATGGTTGTATTCCTTACTTTTCACATACAGATGCTACATGGAATTCAGGTTAAAATATAGAGGACATTTCTGAGCCATTCTGCAGTGTCAAAGTGGAAACTGTCTGACTCAGCCTCACAGCCTCTCATACTTCTTGGGCTGTCAGAACTGAAAGAGGCAGCTAATACCAAACCCTGCAGGGAGGGGCAGCCCTGTGGCCTTGAGTCTTTCCATAACAACCTGAGTTGATTAAAAGTAATGCTGACAGGCTTCAGTCTGTCTTGGTTTTATGGATTCTGGCTGCTAAGTGGAGCCTCAAGGACTAGAGAGAAACCTATAAGAATAGCACCAAGATTTTGACTAGACTGTGAGATGCTCTAGAAAACAAAACAGAATAACAGTCATAAAATATAAACTATCACTTAAACTTGAACATGTCTATAAAAATAAGCTACGAGTAACAGAATTTATATATACACATTAAAATAAAGGTATTTCGTGAAGATACATGGAAATACCATCCCCTGCCCCCAACAAGGGACTTCTGAAAAACTTCTGGCAGCTTGAAAGTATACAAACAAGAGTTAAGCAAAATTTTATTTTAATCAAAACTTCGCTTTTTAATTTCAAAGACTGCATATAAAGGTATAATGAACTATATCTGTTAAGAAAACTCAAGTCCTGTAGAGCCTTGTACATTTAGAACCTTAATCTCAATAAAGTTAAAAGAAGTTAGTCTTGGATGAGGGTGAAATTTGCTTCATTTATAGCACAAAACCATAGCAGTGGGATATGTGAGACAATTCCCTTCTGATGCTGCATGACAACTTGTAGGGATGATCAGTGTTTTATTTAGTTTATTAGTTTTGTTTTAGGATAAAACAAGAGATAATCATGCATGTTTAAAATCGAGTTCTTCAGATGACAAACTTCCCCTAAAAACTTAAGTTTATGTTTTTAATACTTTTGGTTAATTGAAAAATTTGGAAAAACATATTTTATTCACTTTTTAGGGTTCTTAATTTGGGGTCCTTAAATGCCCTTAAAGAGGGCCCATGAGCCCTCTGAAATTATAAGTAGAAGTGCATGATTTTTCTAGAGAGAGAGAGTCCATAGCTTTCATAGGATTCTGAAAGGAATTAATGATCTGAAAAGAGTCACTGCCTTGGGTGAAAGTTATATACAAAAGGACTGAGCTTGTTTGAAAAAAGAACCTTCTGGATGACTTATGGAAGATGTTAAGAGATAAAGGTAAGTTGGAATAACTTCCCCTAAAAACACTGAAACGTGAAACAAGCATGAAGATGTACTAGTCTAAGCCTATTTAATAAAGTCACATGTTTGTACATATTTGTGTCTTTAGGGCTTGGATAAGACATTAAAACTAAAAGTGGGTAATATGGATGCCTGGGTGGTTCAGTCAGTTAAGTGTCTGCCTTCGGCTCAGGTCATGATCCCAGAGCCCCACATTGGGGCTCCTTGCTCAGCAGGGAGCCTGCTTCTCTCTCTGCCTGCCACTCCCCCTGACTGTGCTCTCTAAATAAATAAATAAATAAATAAATAAATAGAATCTTTTAAAAAATAAAATGTGTATGTGTGTAAGAATGGTTGTAATGACTCATGCTATTCATTAATAGTACAGATATCTCTTGTCATGCTATAGCAAATTTCTGAACTCATTTAACATTTGTCTAAATATTATCCATTTTGTGTTTTTATGTTTCTCTTTTTCATTCTTTATAAAATGGAGCTGCTTTTTTGAAATACAACTGTAACATGTCTCTAACAAAAAGAGCCTCTAACACCAAGCCACTCAAACTTAGTCCTGTGATGTTAATGAATAAGAATTCTTTTTCCTAAATATTCAAGTTAACAGTTTCCTATCTTATTTACCAAAAAAACTCAACCAATATGCTCTTAAGGAAATCAAAGCAGTTTCCATTTATTAAAGGTTATATCTGATATCTATGCTATACAACATAGTATCACTACATTTAGTTTAATGGGAGAAAGATGAACATAACAAGTATTGGTATTTCATATCCAAAACAAGTCAGGTGCAAGGCAAGGGAGGAAATGAACCTTACTAATGTCAAGCATTTAAGCTATGATTCTTTTATTGTTTTCTAATTAACTTTTAAGTATTCTAATTTGGTAAGGATCAATATAGCATTTTCCTAAGAACCATAAGAATTATGAAGGAACTTCAATGATTAATAAAGATAAGAAATCCTTTCACAGTTTATGAGAGAAACCTTTCACAGTAACATCAAAAGGAAAAGAAAGGTGCCCTAAAATAATGGATCTTTTTTTATCCAGGCATAAAGGGCTGGGTGATGGACATTAAGGAGGGCATGTGATGTGATGAGCACTGGGTTTTACATGCAACTGATGAATTACTGAACTTTACATCTGAAACTAAAGATGTATTATATGTTGGCTAATTGAATTTAAATTTTAAAAATTTAAATAAATAAATAATAAAAGGATAAAAGGGTTGACAAAGGATTGACCTCTGTCTGTCACTGAGCTTGTTAGGAAAGGCCTGGATAAAGAAAATGTTATGTCAATAAATCAGGTGAGTGACGGAGGAATTAACCTCATATGTACACTTAGACTATGTTTTTGAAACATGTAACTCACAAACACACACACATTGTACCCTTTCCTAAATATGTAATATAAGCCCCTCACTTTTTAGTTATTTCAGTTCTAATAAGAAGAAACGGGATTTTCCAAACCAACGAACAGAAAAAAATTAGGCTTTCAAAAATGTTCCTGCAGAAACTTATTAGGATTCCTATTCCAAACTACACTGATGAATTAGGTGAACAGAACAGAGAGAGAGGTTTATGAAGAAATCCTTGCCAACCTGTGTTCCAGGGATATTAAAAATAGAAGAAAACAAATGTATCTGAATGCTTGTCATTACTTAAGAAATTTGAAAAGTTCAAGAGGGTCCACAAGTTAAGATCCTGGTGGTGAACTTTTGAGAGCGTTTTGATTTAAATTAAATTAGTGGAGGTATTTAAAGAGGTGCTGATGCTATGGTAACTAAAATAAGATTTTTCATTAAAAATTGTCAAAAATGTTACTAAAACCTCCTCAATATTAAATATCTCATATGTCCTATTCAGGCTCAGTCTATTCTGAAAAATCCTTGTTTTTCAAAGCATAAAAATGTATCATATATGCAGGTAGAAAGGAATTTAAACTCACACCCCTCAACTGGAACAAGAGAAAACTCATACAGCCAAGAAACAAATGCGAAGAAAAATCAGAGAACTAAACAAAAAACATAAAACAAATTTCACAGGCTTGTAAGATAACATTAACAAAAAGTTATAGTAACAAAAAAGGATGATCTCAAACCATCCTTTTTATTAATTACTTTGAAGGTTCATAATATTATTCCATTTCTTACAAGAGAGCCTAGATGGAATCTAGGATTCAACCCTTAACTAATATTACTATAAAAACAGTTTTTGATGAAAGATTGAATGCTTTCCCTCTAAGATCATGAACAAGGTATGGATGGTCTGTTCTCACCATTTCTATTTAACTCTGTACTATAAATTTTAGTCAATGTAGTAAAGCAAAAAAAAGTAATAAAAGGCATCCGGATCAGAAAGGAAGAGAGAAAACTATCTTTATTAGCTGATGATGTAGAAAATCCTATGAAATCTACAAAAAAAAATACTAGCACTAATAATTGAGTATAGTAAAACTGCAGGATTTAAACACATACAAATTCAATCTTTTTATATACCAGCAATGACCAATCAGAAATTGAAATAAAAAATACTTTTATATCTAGAAAACTGTTTCTACAGTCAATGTCAAAGAAATTATTATCTATGTTTTCTCCTAGCAGTTTATGGTTTCAGGTCTCATATTTGTGTGTCTGGTGTAAGAAAGTGGTCCAATTTCATTACTCTGCAATGTAGCTAGCTGTCCAGCAACATCTGTTGAAGGACTGTCTTTTCACCATTGTATATTCTTGCCTCTTTTGTCACAGATTAATTGATCATATAAGCATGGGTTTATTTCTGGGCTCTCTATTCTGTTCCATTGATCTGTGGTCTACTTTTGTGTTAGTACTATCCTGTTTTGATTACTACAGGTTTGTAGTATATCTTAAAATCTGGGGTTGTGATACTTCCAGCTTTGTTCTTCTTTCTCTAGATTGCTTTGGCTATTTGGGGTCTTTTGTGATTCCATATAAATTTTAGCATTATTTGTTCTAGTTCTATGAAAAATAGTGTCCATATTTTGAAAGGGACTACACCAAAATAACAAGCTTTTGCACAGCAAAGGAAACCATCAACAAAACAAAAAGGCAACCTACTAAATAGGAGAAGAAATTTGCAAATAAAATATACAATAAGGGGTTAATACCCAAATATAAAGAACTTCTACAATACAAAAAAAAAAAAAATCCAATTAAAAAATGGGCAGATGACCTGAACAGACATTTTTCCAAAGAAGACATACAAATGGCCAAAAGACACATGAAAAGATGCTCAACATCACTCATTATCAGGGAAATACAAATCAAAACTACAATGAGATATCACCTTACCCCTGTCAGAATGACTAGACTCAAAAAGACAAGAAATAACAAGTGTTGGTGAGGATGTAGAGAAAGGGGAACCCTCTTGCACTGCTGGTGAAAATGTGAATTGATGCAGCCACTATGGAAAACAGTGCGGAAGTTCCTCAAAAATTTAAAGATATTATTACCATATGATCCAATAATTCCACCACTGGATATCTACCCAAAGAAAACAAAAATACTCATTCAAAAAGATATATGCACCACTATGTTTACTGCAGCATTATTTACAATAGCCAAGATATGAAAGCAACCTAAGTGCCCATCAACAGATAAATGGATAAAGAAAATGGGATACACACACCCCCCACACACACTGAAATATGACTCAGCCATAAAATGAGTGAGGTCTTGCCATCTGCAACAACACAGATGGACCCAGAGGGCACGTTATGCTGAGTGAAAGAAGTTAGAGAAAGACAAATACTATATGATTTCATTCATATGTGGAATTTAAGAAACAAATGAACAAAAAAAAAAGAAAAGAAACAAACAAACAACAAACCCAGACAACTGGTGGTTGCCAGAGGGGAGGTGGGTTAGGGGACGAGTTAGTGACACAGATAAAGGGCACTAAGAGTACACTCATTTTGACGAGCACCGGGGAGTGTACAGCACAGCTGAGTCGTTATACTTACACCTGAGACTAATGTACTACTGTATGTCAATTATATTTCACTGAAAACCTCTTCCCTATATTTATTTATACAGAAATTATGCAAAAAAGTCTTCATAAAAATGTTAAAAAATACTTTTATAACATCACAAATATAAAATATGGATAAATCTGTTAAAAAGGTACAAGGCCAATCTACTAAATCAAAATATTGTTGATATTAAAATCTAAATAAATCGAGAAATATGTGGTCATCATGAATTAAAAGATTCAATATTGTTAAGATGTCACTTCTCCTCAAATTCACCTATAGATTCAACATGATCCAAGTCAAAATTCCAGTGGGCATTTTTAGAGAAAGTGACATGATGATTCTAAAATGTGTATGAAAATTAAAGGAACCTAATTAGCCAAAACAACTCTGAAAAGGAACAAAGTTGGAGGATTTACCTGTGTCCATGACTTATTATAATGATACAATAATCAAGATATTGTGGTATTGGTGGAGGGATAGACATACCGGTAAATGGAACAGAATAGAGTCCAGAAACAGATTCACACATATATTGTGACACAACTGATTTTCAACAGATACAAAGGCAATTCAATGGTCAAAAGGATAGTTTTTAAAAAATGGTTTTGGTACTCACTACAGCAGCACATATACTAAAATTGGAATGACACAGAGAAGATTAGCATGGCCCCCGCTCAAGGACAACATGCAAATGCATGAAGCAGTCCATATTTTTAAAATAAATAAAATTAAATTAAAAATGGTTTTACAACAAGTATCTATGTGTCAAAGTATCTATGACATCTATGTGCCAAAAAGGCAGGGGGCTCAGCATTCCTCTTTATCTTGAATTTTGAATCATATACAAAACTTAACTCAAATAGATATTAAACCAAAATGTAAAACCTAAAACTATAAAGAGTCTACAGTACAAAGAAGAAAAATCTCTGTGACTTTGGTTAGGCAAACATTTCTTAGCTCAATACCAAAAGCATGAGCCATGGGAAAAAACTAATAAACTGAACATCAACATTAAGAACTTCCACTCTTTGAGGACCCTGTTAGGAAAGGAAAAGAGAAGAAATAGCTGGGGGGAGGGGGGGAAGCTGCAAATCACATATCTGATAGAGGACTTATATCAGGAAGATATAAGAATGCTCACAACTCAACAGTAAAAACATAAAAACCCAATTTTAAAAATGGCAAGATTTGAACACACACTTCACTAGAGATGCACAGATGACAAATAAGTACATGAGAAAATGCTCAACATTATTAGGCATGACAGAAATGCAAAATAAAACTGCAGTGAAATACCACTACATAACTGTAAGAATGACTAAACTTAAAAAGATGGGCCATACCAGGATATGGAGGAACTGGCACTCTCACACCTTACTGGTGGGAAAATAGTTTGGTCGTTTCTTAAAAAGTTAAACATACAACCGCCATTTAATCCAGCCATTGCCAACTTAGGTATTTACCCAAGAGAAACAAAAGGATATATCTCTGCAGAGACTTGTATACAAGTGTTCACAGTAGCCAGGAAGTAGAAACCACCCAAATGTCCATCAACAGGTGAAAAGGTAAAGAAACTGTGCTATAACCATATAATGGAGTACTACTCAGCATTAGAAAGAATGAGTTATTGGTAAGTGCAACAACATGGATGAATCTCAAAATAATTATGCTGTATTAAAGAGGCTGAGAGAAGGAGGGGGGAGAGAGAGGACAAATACTGTATAATTCCATTTATATAAAATTCTAGAAAATGTGAATTAATCTATGATGACACAAATCAGATCAGTGGTACTGGAAGGGAAAAAGGAAGGGCAGGAGTGAGGAATCTCAAAGAGGTACAAGGAAACTTTTGGGGGTGATGGATATGTTTACTATACTGACTGTGGTGATGGTTTCACAAGTCTAAGCATATCAAAATTTATATAGTGCTTTGGTCAAATTTAACTCATTACCATGGGCAAGAATATTAAAATAATCAATTCTCGGGCGCCTGGGTGGCTCAGTTGGTTAAGCGTCTGCCTTTGGCTCAGGTCATGATCCGAGGGTCCTGGGATCGAGTCCCACATCGGGTTCCCTACTCAGCAAGGAGCTGCTTCTCCCTCTCCTTCTGCCCCTCCTGCCTGCTCATGCTCTCTCTCTTGCTCACTCTCGCTCTCTCTCAAATACATACATAAAATCTTAAAAAAACAAATAAATAAAATCATCAATTCTCTGAAAAACTGAATTACTTCTTCAGCAGGGATACGCAAAAGCAAATGAAATCAGTAATTCAAATTCGTAATATTTTTGATATGTTGATGGTTATTTGCAGGTTTTTGATGGGTTCCGGAGAAGCGAACTACATCTAAGAAAAATATACTGGAAAATGAGCAATCATACCTTGATTTGTGCAAAGGGTCTTTCATAACCCCCAACATAGAGCAGACCAACATTCTGAGGAAGTAACCTACAAAAAAACAAAACAAAACAAAACAAAAACACATTATTTTGAAAATACTCTTCCTTATATAAGAAGCTTGTATAATCATCAAAATTTGTATAACAAATAGATACTGTGAAAAAAAATTGCAATTTTTCTTGTCTTTTTATCTCTATGAGATAGTAACCAGACAAGGAATAATCCTTTTTTTTTTAACTAATTTGGAAACAGATTATCACAGGAGGGTACTTCTTTGTTTTTGTTTCTTTGTTTATTCAAGTATAATTAACATACAGTGTTACATTAGTTTCCAGTATACAATGTAATGATTCAAGAATAATTCTTTTTTTTTAAGATTTTTTTTATTTATTCATTTGAGACACAGAGATAGAGAGAGAGAGAGAGAGAGAGAGAGAGCGCGCGCGTGAGCAGGGAGATAGGCAGAGGAAGAGGGAGAAGCAGGCTTCCTGCTGAGCCAGAAGCCCGATGTGGGGCTCAATCCCAGGACCCTGAGATCATGACCTGAGCCGAGGGCAGATGTTTAACCATCTGAGCCACCCAGGTGCGCCCAAGAATAATTCTTATACTTCAGAAAACAGTGGTAAATGTTGAGAATGGAAACTTAGAACAGTCTAACATATTAGTAATTCTAGCAAAATTACTACATACTGTCTCTGGGAAAAAAATTAAAAGAAGTCATGAATATATTTAAAAATCTTTAAGGATTCAATTCAAGAAACACTCATTGTACATCTCTGCTATGTACTACAGGAGATGATACAAACTTAAGTAACTCAGTCCCAAAATCTAACCGGAAAACCAGACACATAAATAAATAACTCTACCAAAAGGTGGTCTCTGGTAAGTGCTAGATAGATGATTTGCCACTTCAAAATAGTGGAGTAAGAGGGTACTTGATATCGAGGGAGCTGGAAAAGTTCAAATAGGTGAGATGTAGTTCTGCCTTAAAGGGTGGGTAGGCAAAGGGAGAAATTTAAACAAGTCCTGAAAATGCAGAAGATCTGAGACAAAAAGTAGACAAGTACGGTTAGAGATAGTGAGAGATAATTTAGTTGAAGATGAAAACCAAGGAAGTTTGGAATAAAACATGAAGAATGTCAAATACCATATCTTTATTTTATAAGCAATATGAAGTTATATTTCTATAAGATATACTTAGTTCTTATAAAAAATAAATACACATGAAAATAAAAAGCAAACCATACAGAGGGTAAAAATAATAATAATAATAATGGTTACCTTCTCTGTATCATCCTTCCATTCCTATTCCCACTTCAAAGAGATCTATCATTCCTGACTGCATTAAACAATGTGAATTAGGGGCACCTGAGTGCCTCAGGTGTTAAGCATCTGCCTTTGGCTCAGGTCATGATCCCGGGGTCCTGGGATCGAGAGCCACATCGGACTCCCTGCTCCGCGGGAAGCCTGCTTCTCCCTCTCCCACTCCCCCTGCTTGTGTTCCCTCTCTCGCTGTGTGTCTCTCTCTGTCAAATAAATAAATAAAATCTTAAAAACAAACAAATAATGTGAATGAAGAAACACCATTGTTAGAATTGTGCTTGTGGAGCGTATAGTGGTACAGGGTATGAGAAGAACATAATTAAACATTCTTGTGATTATCTCATTTTTCTTTTATCATAAATCTTTTCTCAATGAACACTGTGAGTAAATGAACACAACTCCAGTCTTAACCTTAATGTACATAAAGAATATGAAAAAAACTTTGCCTATATCCCTTGCCCAAAGCAACTAGGCCAAAATACATCTCCTCGGAGGCTAGGTAATAAAAATCAATAGCATTTCATGGCAGGTAAAAAAAAAAATGATCTCAAGGATGACTGTATATTCTATTGCATGAATCTGAGAATGAAACACTGAGTAGTATTTAAAGTGAACAAAAGACTACAAACTCAAAACAATCCCATGGAAATTTCTCAGTGTACCATATTGGTTTAATCATAAAAAATCAGAACACAAGATTATCATAACCATCCTTTTAAATTTATACTTAGTGACTTCAAAAATCCTACTTCAATAATTCCAGGTTATGCATTTCTTCATATTTTAACTTCTCTGAAAACTGGATGCCTCTAATATTCTATGATGTCTTATAATCACTGTCTCCAGGTGACAGGTGTGAGATGGTTCTGTAGTTACCTTCCATTGACTCAGTCTAGGAAGACTAAGAAAGCACACTTTCAAAGCACCTTAGACTTTATGAAATAAGGTAGATAGATATTCAATCTCCCAGGAACATCCTCTGCTCCTCGACATTCTTTAAAGGCTTATAAAGCGTTAAAGGCCACTAAAAGAATGTTAATAGCTGATTAACACAATCCTGATTAAACCAAGTTAGCAAAAAGCTACTTAAGTTTGGAATATAAGTGATACTTGTAGTAATTCATTTTAGCATGTTGTTGAAGCTCATAAACATGACTAAAGTCATTTGTTCACCCAACTATAAGTAGAAAGCATAGGCAATGTCTCTAAATCTCAACTGTGAAATGGAGAATTTCTTAGCCATCAGTTAACATATAAGAAATTAAATCTCTCACAAATCATTGCCAGTATCACAAATTTAATGTTAGTTATATATAGCAGTGGTAATTTATTTCCTATATAACAAATGTTCACAAAAACCTTAATAAACCCCCTTCAGAAGTAAGAATAGTCACTGTTCATACAGAAAGAAGAGAATAAAAGCTGGCTGACATTTAAAAATCAATATGCCTCTAATTACTATGCATATGCATTTCAGGAAGCTTGCCAATATACCATTTAGTGTGCCCCCCTTCTTCCAACTTGCCTATCTAACCACTACCTTTCCTTAAACAAGAAATTTCTTAAATATATCAATTATGTAGCATATACATGTTTCACTTTTTAAATACTGTTCTCTCTCATTCATGTACCTATTCTTACTTACCATAGATTATATTACCACCATCAACTGAGTGGGTTTTAATACACAAACAATGAATCATGGAACACTACATCAAAAACTTATGATGTAATGTATGGTGATTAACATAATAAAATAAAATTAAAAAAAAAATATGTACCATATGACAAAGACCTGCTATGCACAAAATAATTAACACTCTAAAAACACTTTTAAGATGGGACATTTCTTTAACCGTTCTTACCTTTCAAAAAATTATTTTGCCAAATTGTATACATAATTGTTGTCAAATAATAGACCATTTTATGGTGACAGGGTACTTGCATATAATACAGCAATCACACATTTTAAATCCCCAGAGTAGGACATTAATTCAGCATTGATAAGTGCATTCATATGCGTACGTTAAAATAGAAACCCTGACTCATTTAGTACCAGATAATTGCTTTGCCCTTAAGTTACATGAACGTTAACATAACCTTTATACAAATGCTAACAACTCCTAAAATATTTGCTTGTAACTAAATACTTGATAGTGTGTCTATCAAAGAAGAAAATAGCAGGGTACCTGGGTGGCTCACTTGGCTAAACATCTGACTCTTGATCTCAGGGTCATGAATTCAAGCCCTGAGTTAGGCTCCACGTTAGGCATGGAGAAAAGCAGCAATAAGACATGCTGGTGGGAGAATCAGGGATGGACCTATTAAGTTGTTTTTTGTTTTTTTAAGATTTTATTTATTTATTTGACAGGGAGAGAGAGCACAAGCAAGGGGAGCAGCAGAGGGAGAAGGAGAAGCAGGCTCCTTGCTGAGCAGGGAGCCCGACGGGGGGCTCCATCCCAGGACCCTGGGATCATGACCTGAGCCAAAGGCAGACGCTGAACCAACTGAGTCACCCAGGCGCCCCAGACCTGTTAGAGTTTTTGAAAAAGTAAACACAGGTAAAACTAATGTTCATTTTGCTTCAAATTCCCAAATACAAATATTAACAAATATCTATCCTGGAAAGAATGCTGTAAAGTTATTTCCAAAAAAGTTTCTCACATAAATGAAAAATAAAACTTGTCAGGTAACAGAATGAACATTATTTAAAAGGACCTCATTCACCATAACCTAATGATATATCAGATATAAAAAACTGCCTTAAATGGAAACTGAGTCTATAATTGCTTCAAATTAAAAAGTTAAAAAAAGGGTAGGGAATCTTTTAAAAATAAGAATAAGCTAAATAACTCAAAATTAACTATTCTGTCTACAGCCCATAATTACAATACTTACTAATAGATATATTTTTCAACTGCAACAAAATATCCTGAAAAAATGAACAGTTTGTTTATTTATTTATTTTTAAAACAGAGAGCATGCACACACATGCATGAGCAGTGGCGGGGTGGGGGTGAGGGGCAGAGGGAGAGGGAGAGAGAGGATCTTAAACAGGCTTCAAGCCCAGTACAAGCCCGAGGTGGGGCAATCTCACGATCCTGAGATCCTGACCTGAGCTGAAGTCAAGAGTCAGATGCTTAACCGACGTGGCCACCCAGGTGCCCCAAAATTTACAGTATCTTTAATGCTGATTTACATAAAATCCTACTTCTTAGAGAAACTGCATCCAATATATCTACTACTAGGAAAATGGAGAATGCAAATGCATTTAATATGGAATCAATAGCACCCTTTTGAATTTGAGAAAATGCATATTACTGAGAAGGCCTCTATTCTTTCAGACTCCTAGTAGGATGTAAATAACAGCAGCATATACCCTTAGGCCCAGAAAAAAACTTGGATGAGCCAATGAGCAAGTTTATTATTATCTTTAGAGACTTTTCATAGCCTACACTTTTTCTATTCTGGTTTACTTTCTAAACCCTAGTACAGGCATAACAAGTGCTCTGGACTTTTGTTAAAACAAAACAAAACACCACCACTACCACCACCAATACCATGTTTAAGGAATCTGCATGCCAACAGAAATAAGTTACCTAAAAATGAAGTTTGGTTAAATGAAGTATATATTGAGTGAAATAAGTAACAAATAATAAATAAGACTAGGGAAGGATAAATACAATGCAGAAGCAAACAAAAGAAAATTGAATCATTTTGCAATGGTATATAAGAAGAAATGTTGAGCTTTCAGTATTCAGAAAACAAATATATCTGTAACAATATTATTATCAGACAGAAAAAAGTCAAGGTAAAAAGTATTACTGAGGTAAAGAAAGATATCTCAGAATAATAACAGGTTCAACTTGTCAAGAAATTTATATGCATCAAATAACAGAGCTATAAAACATATAAAACAATTAACAATGTACATGATGAAATTAGACAAATCCATAATCATAGTAGCAGTTTAAACTTTCCTCTCTTAGTCAATGATGGAAAAAACAGCACAAAAGCAATAAGAATATAGAGGAACTCAAGCAATACCATTAACAAAAATATATAGGCACACCACCCAACAGTTGCACAATACATGGACCACAGAATATGCATACACAGAAAATTTATAAAAAGTGGCCATATGCTGGGCCATGAATCAAATTTAAAACAAAATTATTTATTTATTTATTTATTTATTTATTTATTTATTTATTTAAAAGATTTTATTTATTTATTTGACAGACAGAGAGATAGCAAGAGAGGGAACACAAGCAGGGGGAGAGGGAGAAGCAGGCTTCCTGCTGAGCATGGAGCCCAATGCAGGGGCTCCCATGACCCCAGGATCCTCCCATGACCCCAGGATCCTGACCTGAGCCAAAGGCAGACGCTTAACAACTGAGCCACCCAGGCACCCCAAAAACAAATAAAATAATTTAGATTACAGTCTTTAAACACAAGAATTCAGTTAGAAATCAAGAACATAAAAATAACCAGAAAATCCTCATGTTTAAAATGATAGAAATACATCAATAAATAACCTACAGGACAGGAAATCCCAAAGAAAATTATCAAATATTTTTAACTAGGTAACAAAATAACAATATATCAAAACTTGTAAGATACAGCTAAATCCAACTTAGATAGAAATTTATAACCCAAACTGTATATGTCAAAAAAGAAATGCTGAAAATCAGTGAGTTACACAACCACCTCAAGAAATTAGAAAAATACCACTAAATTAAACCCAAGGAAAATAGAAGAAAATAAGCTGAAATTCATGAATAGAAAACATACACTAGGTAGGATTAAAAGATTAAAAACTGTTCCTTCTAAAAGGATTAAATTGATAAATCCCTAATGAGACTGACAAATAAAAGATAAAGCACAAATAGTATCAGTAATAACACAGAAAACAGTCTATTTACACCCTTACACTAAACAAGTTTGAAAATTGAGACTAGAAAAATTTCCAGAAAAATATAGTGAACTAAAACTGACATAAGAAAAAACAGAGTATCTTACTTATCCTACTGTAAAAATTTTTAATGATCTCCCCAAAGAAAGCAAAAGGTCTAGACAGATTCTTCAGCAAACTCTACCAAATATTTAAAGGAAAATTAATTCTAATCATATACAATTTTTTCCAGAAAATAGAAAAAGAAGGAATATTTATATTTTAACAAGTCAGGATAACTCTGACATTCAGATATGAAAAGGCAATATTGATCAAGAGAGAATAAAAAGACAAGCAAGAGACCAGGGAAAAATATTTGCAAGAGGGCTTTTATCCAAAATATTAAAGAACTCTTAAATCTCAACAATAAGAAAATGAGCAACCTAATTAAAAAATGGCCAAAGACCTAAACAGACATCTCGCTAAATATATATATGGCACATAAGCATAAAAAAAGATGCTCAACATCACAAGTCATTAGGGAAATGAAAATTCAAATGAGATACCACTATACACCTATTAGAATGGCCAAAACACAAAACACTGATATCAAAGTATGTTAGTGAGAATGTGGAGCAACAAGAACTGTCATTCATTACTGGTAGAAATGTAAAATGTAGAAGAACAGTTTGGCAGTTTCTTATAAAACTAAACATATTCTTACCATATGATCCAGCATCACACTCCTTGGTATTTATCCAAATGAGTGAAAAACTTATGTCTACCTAAAAACCTAACAGCTAGGTGATGATAATAACAGAAGAAACTACATGCTGGGAGAGAGAAGATATATGGGAACTCTCTATTTTCTGCCCAAATATTTGGAAACACAAAACAATTCCCCAAAAAACCTTTTTCTTTAAAAAATGCAATGTTGACAGTACAAGAAAGGAAATGTGTAGGTCAATTTCTCTCATGAACAAAAATGCAAAAAGGAGGAAGAAAAGGAGGAAGGGAAGCCCTAAATAAATGAAATGAGAGAATATATCATGTTCATGGATAGGAAATCTCAGTGTTGAATATACTTAATGCAATGTTAATAATCCTGACAGAATGTCTCTGAGAAATTTAATAAGCTCATTACAAAATATACATGGGAAAGCAAAAGAACAGAAATATAAAAGATTCTCCTAAAGAAGAACAAAGTAAGGAGACCAGCTCCATTAGCTATTACAACTCCTTACAAAGCTTCAGCAATAAAAAAATATGTGGTATTAGCATGGGACAGGCAAAAAAGCCAGTGGAATATAGCAGAGAATCTAGAAACAGACCTACACATAAACAAACACTTGATTTATTAAAGGTGGCACTGCAGGCAGTGGAGAAAAATCTTGTAAGTGTAGAAGGAAAATAAACTTGGGTAAATTCCTCTTTGATTTTAATGTGGCAAAAGAAAATATTGGTAAATCATATATATAAAAATTTCAACAAACCATCAGGGCAAAAATAGCATAAATAAAGTCAAAAGATACCTGACAAACTATGGGAAAACATTTGCAACAACACTACAGAGAAGAAACTAATAATTCTATTATTAAAAACTCTCAAAAACTGAAGGGGAAAATGGCCAAAAACCTGCTGGAACAATGAGAAAAAGACATAAAAAGGACACACACAAAAGGACATTAAGAATATACAAAAATATTCAAACTTACTTGTAATTAGAGAAATACATATTAAAACAGCCCTAAGATACCATTTCCAACCTATCAGATTGGCAAAAATGGAAACATATGCACAATGCATTCTGTTGGCTAGTCTGGGGGAAACAAAAGTTCTCATATACTGTTGTTGAAAGAGCAAACTAGGACAATGGTCATGGAGGGACACTTGGCAGTATCTAACAAAACCACATATGCACTTAGCTTTTGACCTAATAATCTCTCTTCTAACAATCTGCCTTGAATATACACCTCCAAAAACTCAAAAATACACATGTACAAGGCTATTCACTTGCACACTATTGGTAGGCAAAATATTGGAACAACCTAAGTACACAGCAGAGTAGTTAAATAAGTTATGGTAAATCCACACAATGGAGTAATATGTACTGTAAAAAATAATGAGGAAGATCTCTAATTACTGATAGGGACCAATTTCTAAGATATACTTACTGATAAGTGAAAAAGAAAAGTAAAAAAAGATATATAGTATGTTACTCTTTGTAAGACTTTATTTATTTATTTATTTATTTTAGAGAAAGTGTGCTAGCAGGGAGAGGGGCAGAGGGAGAAAAGTAGACTCCGCACTGAGCACAGAGCCTGACACAGGGCTCGATCTCAGGAACCTGAGATCAGGACCTGAGCCAAAATCAAGAGTCTGATGCTTAACTGAGCCACCCAGGCACCCCTATAGTATGTTATTCTTAATGTAAGAAAGAAAAAGCACTAGAAAATATTTATGTATCTGTTCATTTGTGCAAAAAGATTTCAGGAAAGCTAAAACAGAAACTCTATAAAGATTGTTTTCCTGTAGGGGCTAGGTATTATGGTGAATGAAGAAGGACAATTTCATGAGAATACCTTTTTGTAAAGTCATGACTATTATATATTTTTTAAGATTTTATTTATTTATTTGAGAGAGAGAGAGAGAGTGCACGAGCAGGGGGAAGGGCAGAGGGAGAGGGAGAAGCAGACTCCCCGCTGAGCAGGTAGCCTGATGTAGGGCTCGATTCTGGGACTCCAGGATCATGACCTGAGCCGAAGGCAGATGCTTAACTGAGCCACCCAGCTGCCCCAAGTCATGACTATTATAACCATGATAATGTTTCATTCACCAAATAAATAAATAAGTAAACAATCAAAATCAGAATGTTGAGGGAACCCAAAATGGAATAAAAATAATTGTATTACAAATGAATAACATCCCACATTAAGGAGGATGGGGATGAAAAAGAACTTAAAGTAACTTTAGAAAACAGTATTTTGACTATATTCCACAAGGCTACAGGTAGAAAGAACTGTACACAAATATAGTCCTTGAGCTAAAATTTGTTTCTCACAGGGGTATGACTTAGTAATTCTGAAAATGTTATATGTATACTAGGATTTAACAAACAAATAAATATATCATGGATAAGGAGATGCAGGTTTCTCACTGTACAGTTACATATAAGCAAAGGGGAAAAGCTAGAATTAACATTATGATGCTGGATTAGAATCAGAAGTATTAGCAGGAATTTACAGCTTTTAATATATTCACAGATGGATAAAGAAATAAATATAAATGTGGGTGTAGGTGCATGTTAGTATATGATACATTCCTAGCTCTGACAACTGAGAGGGCCTGTAATGACATAAGTAGCAATGACTAGACTGAGGACCTAGGTTTTTCTATCATTCACCAAACACACACACTACACACACACTGGGGTCCTTGGAGAAATAGCTGATTCCTGGCCTGAGGGGAAAATATAAGAAGAACCTGGAACATCTATGGAACTAGAAAGTAAGGAAGTGCTGAAAAATAATGAGAGAATGTCAAAAAGACATAGAAGCCAAATTGAAGAAGTTCTCAATGGCCAAAGCCAAAACAATAACATAAAATGAGAGTACTGGATTATAACCCATAGAATAAAATATTCTTAAATCCTAACTAATATAAGCAAACATATGGGGGAGGGGGGACAGTTCTTCTTTAGAGTAAAATCCCCACTGATACATTGCAAAAAAATGAGGGAAATTGAAATTCACCATTATTTGAAATATTCACCAAATCAAAATTGAAAAACACCACAGTGATGATTATTGCAGGCAAAAGCCAATGAAAGATGTTAGAATTAGAAGATGAAAGTATGAGAAACGTGATATTTGCCTAGTCTCAAAGCTTCCTCCCTCAGAAAACACTTATTAATTACAAAGAAAATACAGCAACTTTAGAGAAACTCAACCAAGTAACCAAATCTGACATCACAGTAGTAAGATTTATCAACATGCCTTCCCCAACACCATAAAACACACTGAGAAAGACACAGTATCACTTCCATGGTGTTCCTGCCAAAAAGTACTGAAAAAGATCAAACTAACAGACAATACTTGACCAGTATTTTCCAAAAAGTGTCAAGTCATGAAAAACAAAAATGAAGTATTGTAACAGATTTGATTAAGGAGACATGAAAACTAAATGCAATGTGGAATCCTGGATGAGAAAAAGAGTATTAGTGGTGAAACTGACCAAATTTGAATAAGGAATGTAGTTAAGTTCATAGTATTGTACTAACATTCATTTCCTGATGTTGACAACAGGGGAAAACAATGTGAGAGATATAGAGGAATACTCTGCACTATTTTTGGAACTTTTCTATATGTCTAAAATTATTTTAAAATAAAAAATTTTAAAAACATACCATGAGATAACATGAATGGAGCTACAGGGTATTACACTAAGTGAGTCAGACAGAGAATGATTTGATTTATATGATTTCACTTATATGTGGAATCTAAATGAGTGATGGGTATTAAGGAGGGCACTTGTTATTATGATGAGCACTGGGTGTTAGGAATGAATCACTAAATTCTACTTCTACAACTAATACTACACTATGTTAACTAACTGGAATTTAAATAAAAACTTGAAACAAAAAAATTAATTAAAATAAATTTTAAAAACAAACAAAACAGATCCTTAAATACAAAAAACAAACTGATGGTTGCCAGAAGGGAGGCAGGTGTAGGGGGATGGACAAAATAAATGAAGGAGATTAAGAGGTACAAACTTCCAGTTATAAATAAGTCATGGAGATGAAAAGTACAGCATAGGGAATATAGTCAATAATACTGTAATAACATTGTATGGTGATTACACTTACTGTTGTGAGCGCTAAGTAATAAGTAGAATTGCTGAATCAGTATATTGTACACCTGAAACTAATATAACATTGTCTGTGCATTATACTTAGAAAGCAAGCAAGCAAGCAAGAGACAGCCTGTCCCCCACACCATACCCAAGTTAACTCAAAATAGATGGAAGAACTGAATGTAAGACCTGAAACCATAAAGCTCCCAGAAGAAAATATAGACGTAAGCTCCTTAACATCAGTCTTAACAGTGATTTTTTTGACACCAAAAGCAAAGACAACAAAGGCAAAAATAAACAAGTGGAACTACATCAAATTGAAAAGCTTCTGCACAGCAATGCGAACAATAAACAAAATGAAAAGGGAACCTACAGAACAGGAGAAAATATTTGCAAATTAAATGTCAAATAAGAGGTTAATAACCAAAATATATAAAGAACTCATACAATTCAACAGCCACACACAACACAAATCCAATTAAAATATGAGCAGAGGAACTAAAAGACATACAGATGGCCAACAGGCACAAGAAAAGGTACTGAACATCGCTAATTATCAGGGAAATGCAAATCAAAACCACAATGAAGTATCACCTCACACCTGTTAGAATGGCTATTAAAAAACAAAACAAACAAACAAAAAAACTACCCTAAAACAAGAGATAACAAATGATGGAGAGAAAGCAAAGAAAAGAGAACCCTTGTACCCTGTTGCTGGGAATGTAAATTAGTACACCCATTATGGAAAACAGCATGGAGGTTCCTCAAAATATTAAAAATAGAACTACCATATGATCCAGGAATTCTACTTCTGGGTATATATACCTGAAAGAAATGAAATCGCTATCTCAAAGAGGTATCTGCACCCCCATGTTCAATGCATCATTATTTACAATAGCCAAGACATGGGAACAATCTAAGCGTCCATCAGTGGATGAATGGATAAAGAAAATGTGCTATACATAAAAAATGGAGTATTATTCAGCCATTACAAAAAGAAGGAAATCCTGTCAATTTCAAAAACATAAACCTCAAGGGCATTATGCTAAATGAAATAAGTCCTACAAAGAAGACAAATACTATATGATCTCACTTATACGCAGAATCTAAAAAAACCAAACTCACAGAAACAGAGAACAGAGTCACTACCAGATATGGGGGTTGGGGGAAATGGATGAGGGTAGCTAAAGTTACAAACTTCCAGTTATAAAATAAATAAGTTCTGCAGATGTGATGTACAGCATGGTAACTATAGTTAATAATACTGTATTATGTATTTGAAAGTTGCTAAGATAGTAGATCTACAAGTTCTTATCACAAGAAAGAAAATTTTATAACTATGTGAGGTGATGGATGTGAACTGAATTTATTGTAGTGATCACTTTACAAAATATACACATATCAAATCATTATGCTATACTATACACCTTAAACTAATACAATGTTATATGTCAATAATATCTCAAAACTAGGAGGAGAAGAAATGCTAATTTAAAAAAAAGACACTGAGAGACTGAAAGAAGCCACTGAGTAGAAGAAATCTGTAACACACATTATATCATAAGTTCTAAAACACACATACGTATATGTTTGACTACTATGGGTAATCACCCCAACTATGCAAATGCCTTTATATAATATGTTTTATAGGGAGAGAGAGGAATGAAAAAGAATGAATTTGCCCACATCATGGATAAATTTCAAAATCATGACACTGAGCAAAAGAAGCCAAACCTAAAAGAACATAAGGTTGCATTTACGTAAGGCTCAAAAACAGGCAAAACCAAACCGTGCTTAGATATCCATACTTAAGTAATAAAAGTATAAAGAAGAGAAAGGGAGTAAGTCTGGATAGTGGTTATCTTTGGTGGGAAGGAAAAGTTTGTGAATGAGAAAGAGCATGCTGGAGGCATCTAGGATGCTAGAAAATATTTTCTTTCTTGTCCTGGGTGGTGGTTAAATGGGTATTGGTTACACAAAATTTCATAAAACTGTACATTTTGTTTTATGTACTTTTCTGTATATTTTCTTTCATAATATAAGGTCTTAATATAAAAATCACAAAGAAAAAAACAAAATAAGCAATCAGGAAGAGAGTGAGAATGACTCCTAAATGAGGGGGTACAATATTAATTGATAAGTTAACATATTTTAATATTCCTGTATAAACAGATGAGTATTTTAAGAGATGAGCTCCTAGAGAATCCAAAAGTCACTCATCTCTTCCTTAGTACTGGAGCTACATATTCTATGGCATAAATATAATTTGAAAACAGGACTCCTATATCTGGGCATAATGGTAGTTTAAAATTGAAGAAAAGAGGGCGCCTGGGTGGCTCAGTTGGTTAAGCGACTGCCTTCGGCTCAGGTCATGATCCTGGAGTCCTGGGATCGAGTCCCACATCGGGCTCCCTGCTAAGCAGGGAGTCTGCTTCTCCCTCTGACCCTCCCCCCTCTCATGCTCTATCTCATTCTCTCTCTCAAATAAATAAAATTAAAAAAAAAAGAAAAGAAATATAACTGATTAAAAATATTTAGACAAATTTTCCACTCCCAGACAAGACAGAGTCACAAGAACTGGACTAGGTGCTAGTCCTACTAAACAACTAAATATACAACGTTATACAGTGTTTTTCAGAAATTGGACAAGAGGGGCGCCTGGGTGGCTTCAGTTGTTAAGCATCTGCCTTCCATTCGAGTCGTGATCCCAGAGTCCTGGGATCGAGCCCCACATCGGGCTCCCTGCTCCGCAGGAGGCCTGCTTCTCCCTCTCCCTCTCCCCCTGCTTGTGTTCCCTCTCTCACTGTGTCTCTCTCTGTCAAATAAATAAATAAAATCTTAAAAAAAAAAAAAAAAGAAATTGGACAAGAGACAGCACAGGTCAGTGGTACCTGAGAGAAGTAAAACAAATCAAGTCATTCTCACCTCTGCCCTAGCTTACTTACTACCTGGAGTTTTTATACCGTGGTGCAAAAACGGGAAAATCCAGGCCTATAAAACCCAAAACATTTACTATCTGGTCCCTTAGACAAAAAAAACTGTCAATTCCTATTCTAAAGAAAGAAAGTAAATGTCCATAAAGACCTGTATCCAACTTTCACAGGAACTTTGTTCCTAATAGCCAAAAACTAGAAACATTTCAAATGTCCATCAAACAACATGGATGAACTTAATAATGAAAGAAGTGGGGGGGGGGCACATATTATATGCTTCCATTTGTATAAAACTCTAGAAAACTAATTCTCAACAGCAGATCAGTGGTTGCCAAAGAAGGGTGTGGGAAGAAGGAGGGATTAGAAAGAAACAGGAGGAAATTCTGGAGGGTGTTGGAAATATTCATCATCTTATCCTGGGAGTGATGATTTCACACATAAAAACCAAACAAATTGTACACTTTAACTGTGTGCAGTTTATTATATATCAATTATTCCTTGATAAAGCTGTAAAAAACTGTACAAACTTCATCTTCCAAATTTTGTTTAAATATATTTAAAAAATAAAGTCTACAACAGTTCACAGGCCATACAGCAAACTGAGCCCACAAAAAATTCTAAATTGATCCACTCTGATCATTCTAAATGAATAGATCTGTTATTTGAAGAACTGCTTGTGTGAACATGAAGCAAATAGTTTAAAAGTGGATTTTAACAGGGAAATCATTACATACATATAGCTTCCTGCCTCGTTTGTTATCTAATGATCCTAAACATTATTCTGTGGCTTACTTCTACCTACAAAAGAAGAGACGGGAGAATGACTTATGTGGGAATTAGCTTCAAATATAAACATCTGAAATCAACTGAATCATCATCGTATCCATAAATGTTCATCTCCTTGACAATGACACCATGATGGATGTATGTGTAAAGCACATTTGTTAAAAGGTTAAACGGAATAAAAGCTTCATTTCCTGTACTGGAAAATTCTGAATTTTCTTTTCTTTTTTTTTCATTCTGTTTTTGTTGTACTAGCTTCCCATGTATACTTTGGACAAGAATTTGACTGTGAAGTCCTTGTTTTCCCCTGGGAAAATGTAGGAACATTATGTTAAGAAGCCATTTCTGCAGGAAAAGAAGTACAAAAGATGCTCTGGAGAGTAGAAACAGAGAAATTTAAGCTGACTGGATATAATTCACAATTCAATTTTTTCAGTCTAAATTATAGCACCATGTCACATGTTACCAGCTATTTCAATAATAGCTATAATCAATCAAAGAGAAAAATGTTGGTGTTGTTGTTTTAAATCACAGACACCAAAATGACTGAGATTGTTATATTCCACATTGAAAAGAATTACTGCAAATCTGAATTTCAGCTTCATTGAGCTCTTTATAAAATGCTGACTGACACATGAACTATAACCAAAAATACAAAGAACCGCCTAAGTGTCTCATTGATAGAATACATATTAAATTGGTCTTCTCTCTGCTACTAATTTTAATTTGAATATTCCTCTAGTAAATATATATTTTACATATTAAAACATAGATTATAGTAGGTACAGAATTATTATTTTTTCATTGCTAGGCATGTACTGGCAATCTTCATTTTTAGAAGTGATTAATTTTATCTTTTTTCATGACTCCATAAAAATGAATCAGCCTATTTTGCGTTAGCTCAACAGATAGTTCCTCCTTAATTCATCAGAATGTTTTTTCTTCAAACAGAGTAACCACTGACTGGTTGTAGTTTGTAGAGCCCTTGAAGGAACTTTTTACCAGCTGAATAGCTCATGTAAAAGAATCTGAACTATCACAATTCATTTATCTTCTATTTTGGTATCTGTTCCAAACGTACTTATAACTAAGGATATAATACTAAAACTCTTTAAAAATTACTTCAAATTTAAAAGTGACTGTCTAGAATGCTGAACTGCATGTCAACTATTTTGCTTATAAATGACCATATTTATCCTTGAAATATGCTTTGATCAACTAACAATTAAAAGTTAACATAATGTGTGAGATAGTTCAACCTCAATAATGTAACAACTATAATCAAATATTCAAGACAAAGTTCCAGAATCTCATGTGCTGATAATAGAAAATCATGAAATGTCCCTAAGAAAGACATTTTCACTGGATAGTGCCATCAATGTTATAAAGCATGGTAATTTTAACATTTCTTAAAACATTAATATAGGGGTGCCTGGGTTGGCTCAGTCAGCTAAACATCTGACTCTTGATCTTAGCTCAGGTCTTGATCTTGCGGTCATGAGTTCAAGCCCCACATTGGGCTCCACACTGGGGGTGGAGCCTACTTAAAAAAACAAACAACAAAAAAACACATTAATATAAATTGAATGATACCTCGCTGACTAGGACCACATTTTACAAATGACTTAAAGACCTTCATATCTTTATGGTTGGTTAACTTGATTATTCCTGAAAAGTGAGATGGAGGTTATCTAATAATCACAATATTTTTCCATTCATTTTTCCCATTCTATTAAGTGATTGATGTGAATTCTTGAAGCAGGTTATGGTCATTACAACTTTAGAATATGCTCAGCAAAAACAAGATGGACAGTCATATAATGTTATCTTTTCCTCAAACTAACCAGCCTTTCAGAATGTCTTAAATGGTGTGGTAGATGCATTTTAAAAACCCATTTCTTTGTACATCAATGTTCATGGCAGCATTATTCACAATAGCCAAAAAAGGTAGAAACAATCCATATGCCCATCAAAAATTGATAAACAAAATGTCGTACATACATACAATGGAATTATTATCTGGCCTTAAAAAAGAAATGAAATATTGACACTCTACAACATGGGTGAATCCTGATAACATTATGCTAAGTGAAATAAGCCAGTCACAAAAGGATTAATGTATGATTCCAATTATGTGATGTACCTAACATAGTCAAATTCATAGAGACAGAAAGTAAAATAGTGGTTACCAGGGGCTAACATGAGGAGAGAACAGGGCATTATTGTTTAATGGGTACATGGTTTCTGTTTAGGATAATGAAAAAGTTCTGGAAATGGACAGTGGTGATGGTTGTACAACACTGGGAATGTACTTAATGTCATTTCTTTGTACACTGAAAAATAATTACAATGCTACATTTTATATTATACATATTTTATCACAATTTTTATTTTTATTTTTAAAGATTTTATTTATTTATTTGACAGACAGAGACACAGTGAGAGAGGGAACACATGCAGGGGGAGTGGAAGAGGGAGAAGCAGGCTTCCTGCCGAGCAGGGAGCCCTATGCGGGGCTCAATCCCAGGACTCCAGGATCATGACCTGAGCTGAAGGCAGGACGCTTAACTGACTGAGCCACCCAAGCACAGTTTTTAAATTATCACAATTTTTAAAAGCCAAAAAATACAAGTCTATCAACAACTTAAAACATTTTTCTCTTCTCAATTTCCAGAGATTATTCCAGACCTCTTCCTTTCTCCAAATCTCCTCAGGTCCATCCTTTTCTCACTCCAAAAAACACTTTCATTTCTCACTGAATAGAGAAATCTAGTCTTGAGCTACAAGATTATCCATTCTTCAGTTCCTCTATATTCTATATATACATTCTCAGTTTCCCTGCTTGTCTCCATGCCAAAGCTATCTAGTCCTCCATTTATTTGATACTTTCTGAACTTCAGCACTTACTCTTTCTTTTCTCAAAGATCTGTAATCTTTTATTTTCTTCTATTCTAGCAGTTAACATGGAGGGGTATAAGTTCAAGAATGGTAATTCTCAAGCTGAGTTGACTAAAACTCACTAGAGTGATAATATTTATGGAAGTAATCCACCTAAGAGAAATGACTCATGATGCTATAGAAATGGTGGCTTGAGATTATAGAGTAGGTCTGATTCCTAACTGTAGTACTTATTAACTACATTACTTTAGGCAACTCATTTAACTCCTTTAGTAGCTTTAGTATTTTGTTGGGCAAATGGGTTTTTACTTCAAAGAGATCTTTTGAGGATTAAATAATATATGTACTCAATATTTATTAAATCAAAATCAGTTGAATACATTAAATGACCAAGGTATAGTCTCAAAATACATGACAGCTTAAAAAGAAGAAAAAATTAATTGCCTTGTGTGAAATATGGAAGTTTGTGGTTAATGACAAATAAGAGAGTTGAAAAATATAAACCTGTCAGAATTTATATGCTACATGCATGTCTACATATATGAAAGAGGGAGAAAAAGAGAGAGGCAGATGGTCAGAAGGGAAAAAAGAGACTGTCATAATTAGCAAAGATGAGTTATTTTGATGCTAGAAAAGTGTATACTAACACAGAAAACCTGTCTTTCCAAGCTCTATTACAGCCTGAATAATATCCTTCAAGATCACCTAACATTTTTTCTTTGATCACATAGTCACAGAGCAATCTTCTGGCGGCCAATTACGTTTCTTGAGTAGTTAGATTGGAAATGAGATACTGTAAATAGCAGGCCTAAGTATGTATGTACAGTTGACCCCTGAACAACATGGGTGTGAACTGCACAGATCCACTTACATGCCGATTTTTTACAAAAAATACAGTAATGAATTTTCTCTTCCTTATGATTTTCTTAGTAACATTTTCTTTTCCTCACTTACTTTATTGTCAAGCACCCAGTACATAACACATATAACATACAAAATATGTATCAATCAACTGTTTATGTTATCAGGAAGGCTTCCAGTCAACAGTAGGCTATTAGTAGTTTTGGGGAGGTCAAAAGTCATACAAAGATTCTAACTGCATGAGGAGTTGGCGCCCCAAACCCTGCATTGTTCAAAGGTCAACTGCATATGTGTGTATTTGTGTGTGTGTGTGTACACACATACATATGTAATGACATATCATTATAAATTGGTACTGATAATTACAAAAGCAACAGTAATAATAGTTATTCACTAAGAATATCAATATGTGAGACCATGTGTTAAGCTTAATTTTACATTACATTGGTCTTCTCCCTAATATTAATTTTAATTTAGGACTGTCATTTAATCTTGTCAAGAACCTCAAGAGTTAGGTACCATCATTATCCTCACTTAATAGATATGGAAGCTAATAGAAATGACTAATTTGCCTAAGGGCACACAGCTTGTAAGAGGTAGAACTAGGAATCAAAATTCTCTTCCTCCGGTTCTTTGTTCTCAATTTTCATGCTGTATGGGCATTGTTTTTAATAATTAAGAAGTTTGGTTAAGGATAATTAATTCCCCACAACGTGATCAACTCTGAGTAATAGATTTGGGACTTGCAAAGCTCTGTCTAACCTCTTCAGATGTGCGGAGTATCTCTTCAATCAGCATGGCTTACTCAAAAAGAGAAGGTGAGGGAGGAAAGGCAACAACAAGGGAGGAAAATTAAGTCAAACCTGTATTCATCTTGGCTCTCCCCCTTCTTCTTTCTCCCTCTTTATGAAAACTGAATCATTTATTATATATGCCAGACTTTGGGCCAGGTACCAAAGATATAGAGATAATCCCGACCCCCAGGAGCTCACAGCCTTAAAGAGGCAGCACGGTTGAAGTAATTAAACTACAAGAAACTAAGACAAATTGGCAAATCCTATTACAGACCCACATGAAGTATGTATTGTGGTAATCTGAATACTAAAGACATAAACTCTGAAAGTAGAAGCTTGAACGTTAAGTAGAAACCCATCTGCTGGTTTTTAGGGAATTCCTTTTAGATGCACTATGACTCAACACTGGAACCACTAATAGGGAGTTTTCATATTTTAAGACTCTTATCAAACAGCATGAAATGTCATCATATAAAATTTTCTATTACAATCCCAAGCTTCTAGTACAGTGCCTGACACAAGGTGGATGTGATCAAGGGTTGCTCGGTAAGTAAAAAAAAGAAAAAGGGAAAGAAAAAACAAAACAAACAGAAAACAACACACACCTCCTTGGGGAAGAACTATAACCATTGATAATAAGTTAGTTTAAAAAATACTTAAAAACTGTAATGCATATTTTTAAATGAATGGATATAAAGCAAATTTATATGTAATTACTTTGATACATAAATTTTGATATGCAAAACCAAAACTGACAGCTAAAGTTCTAGCGTGATCTAAACAAGATAAAGATTACCTAGACTCAGGGAATTTTAAAGTAGGATTCCTACAAATGAGATGACAGATAAAGCATAACAGAAATAATGAAGAAGTTTAAAACTCTCCAATTTAATTTTAGAAAAATAAACCTAGGTATTCACGCAAAATTTAAAAATGTTGCTTGCTGTATTACAGCCTTAGCTGGAACTAAACATCTGGAACTATCTGTGGCATAATAGTCAGCATAAATTATTTTGTAAATGTTCTGATTATGGCTAGTGGGGCCCAATTTATTTCTAAGGTCAAAATTAAATATTTCACTTCATTTCCTAATGTTTGGTTATTATTATAAACTCAGAAGTTCAGAGCTTCCTTTCACTATCTAGCAGGTGATACCCCAAAACAGGTAATTAAAATAGCTTCTTTTTAAGACTAGAATTCTGCTTCAGGAGTTTGAATTGATTATATGTGAAATATTGGGAAGGGAATGGGAAGAATGAGAGTAGAGAAGGAAAACGAAGTCAGTAAAACATAAGGGATACCAAAAATAAAAGAATATCAGTTTATTAGCCAACGAGTTTTTTAATCTGCTAATATTCCTTGACTCAAAAAAAAAAAAATTAAGAGGAGCAAGGCAGTGGCGGCAGCAGCAGGCAAGAGGCATGAGGGGCGCCTGGGGGGGTCAGTTGGGGAAGCGTCTGCCTTCGGCTCGGGTCGTGGTCCCAGGGTCCTGGGATCGAGCCCTGCGTCGGGCTCCCTGCTCAGCGGGGAGCCTGCTTCTCCCTCTCCCTCTGCTGCTCCCTGTGCTTGTGCGCTCTCTCAAATAAATATATTTAAGAAGAAAAAAGAGGCATGAGGCAAATCTCAGAATCAATATGAACACTGAGTATGTCATCAATGCACTGAAATGCCCTTTTTGGGGAAAGAGGGTGCGAAAGTAAGCCTGTTCTGGGTGGATAAACGAGGTAAAGCAATGTGTTACTTCTGAGATCAATTTCACAAGGAAGTGGAGGTTATCTTTACATTGTATTTTACCAAATACAATGCTTATAAGAATAACAATCTTTGCCATCAAATAAAACACATAGCTAATAAAAACAAAAAGACACTGTGGATTTATCTATTATATACAAATAATCTAGAGACGGATGCAAAGAAATGTTACTATAAATGAGAAACAGCACCGATAGATTTCCTGTCAGATACCACATAAGAAAAAGGGCTCTATATAATTTAAGTGGTTCCAAGCAGCAAGTTGGAAGCTTTCGACTAGTACTGTTTTTATTTTTTTATTATTATTTTTTTAAAGATTTTATTTATTTATTCATGAGAGAAAGAGAGACAGAGAGAGAGGCAGAGGGAGAAGCAGGCCCCCGAGGAGCAGGGAGCCCAATCTGGGACTCGATCCCAGGACCCTGGGATCATGACCTGAGCCAAAGGCAGACGCTCAACCATCTGAGCCACCCAGGCGCCCTAGTACTGTTTTTAAATAGAATTCTACTACCATACCTAAAAATGGCAAGCACATTTCAACCATTTAATAAGGTAAAATATAATTTAGTAAGGCAAGTATCAAGGTAGCCTAGAATAAAGTGAAACAATTCCATATGTATACAAGGCACAACAAAATTAAAATCTAAATGTGCACAGATACTGAGGGAATTTAACTACTTCATAAGTACTTAAGTTAAATTTCAACAGTCTGTCATTCATTAGAGAGGTACTCAAAAGATTATAGGCATAGTAATGAAGACATCCTGAAGAGAGATGGCAGATTAGATTCTATTTATCTGCTATTGCCATAACTAAAATCATCCAAAATACTTTGCTTCATGTTTTTCTTACAGTACATATAATGTTGTTTATAAACCACCTGCCCATGTTGCTTATAAAGTACTTGCCAAATTTGCATTTACTGAAAGTTTTAACCATAGCTTAAAGAAGTTCGACACGGAAGTGAAACTCAAACTAGGTAGCTACTTATAAAATATGAAGAGCACAGTACTTCCAATTATAACCATCCTAGGCTATGAAAAACACAATTAGGATAACAACTTCATACCTGTAATAACAGTTTGAAGTGAAATAGAAATTTCATGGATTAGTGTATGTTGATACAAATAACTAAACACAAATACAATGGTTCAGTTTAAGCTACTGATTCTTCATACACCTCTTTCAGGGAAGGGAGGGCAGAGTTGCCAGGTGTTAAGAACACTAGGAAAGGAAAGAATCCCTTTATACAAGGACATTTTGTAAGAGTTAATATACTAATTTATAATTTCTTTATAGGAATATTTAATTTTTCATAACTCTTCTTCCGTTGCTATTCCCCAAAAGGGTGTTCAGCAGAAATATATGTGGAAACTGAGCCATCACAACAACAACAACAAAAGAGGTAGGAATAAAGAAAGAAAATCGATGCCGACTGCATCATCAAGAAAACACAATGAATTACACTCACAAGAAGTCCTCTTGCAGTAATAAACGTGCAGAAACAACTTGATACTTATGTCTGGCCTCAGAGAAAGTGACATGTCAGCATTCATATGAGAACATGGTGGGAACAGGTTAGAGTTAGGAATAGAGTTAGATGTATAAAAGGGAAGAGCTGAAAAAGTTTCAATATAAAACTTTGCTATTAAGATGCTTCAAATCTAAGATAAGAATTTAGATCTTACTTTCTGATTTCCTTATCATCAGCAACTGGAGGCCTCTGCTTTCATCAATTCTTCTTCTTTACTGTCTTGTGAATGGGCCCTAGTCATCTCAATCTGAAATAATCCTTCTTCTCCAACAGTAGCCTGCCATTTTTCCAGACAGAGCTCCAGTGCCATCTCCCGTGGGATGTTTGCTTTGACTGCCCCACCCTCACTGATTTCTTACTGTTCCGAATTCTTGCGCAGCATCAACAACCTGGCAACACAGTCTGATCCTTACTTATATATTGTCATACACAGTTCACCGTTGTTTCATGTTTTTTCATTTTGTTTTTCTTGTTTTTGGTTGTTTTTAAAGAAAAGCAGACTGCCACATGCGGCACCTCATCTGGATGTGTTAGGAGTCTTGGAAGCCTGACTACCCTACCTTCTCCTACAAATGGGCTTTGAGGGTTTGCTGGCAGTTTCATCAGGGGAGCGCAGCTACTCACAGACCCTTGACCGAAGAAAGGTCCTCTCGGACCAAGCCTGACCAAGCATGCAGCTTAGGGAAAAACACCCATGGGCAGTGAGGGAGGAAGGGGACTACCCGCCTAGCCAGTCAGATCAGCTTAATCAACCCTGGCCATCACTGGGGTCACAGATGTCACAGTCAGACTGCTCTTACAGCCTCATGTGTTTATCACAACTATGTTGTAATTCCCTATGGGAAAATGATATGTAATATTTCTCCTATAGCCTTCACAGCGTTTATCACTGTTCCAGGTATTCAATAAGTTATTCAATAAACATTTGTAAAATAAATCCTACTAATTATTATACTAATATAATATGTATTATGTGTATGTATCAGACACTGTGCTAATTGACTTGCATTAATTTAATCTTCACAGTAACTCTATGAGGTTAGGTTATAATTAGTATTAATTTCATTTTACTTATGAGAAAATGAAAGCTTAATTTGGTAACAACCAGGATCGTAGTTCTGAGCTTTCATCTCAAAGTAATATGCTCTCCATAAAAGATATGAAAACTATTACACTTGTGCTTTCAATCTATGACGTTTCCAATGTATAGGGGTAGGAAAATGAAAAGGCTAATTATTCAATTAATGCTTCAAACTCACCAAACTGTCTGGGGTCCTTAAAGTTGGTGCCTCTATCTCTACCTGGAACTCACATGAGGCACACAGTAACTCTGAACAAGTGAATTTCATTTTAAAATAAATATGCTCTATAAAAGTTATTAAATGAACGTAAGTAAATGATAGGGAATCCATCTTTCTCTTCCTAATTTTATTAGGGTAAAATAGTCATTAATGAAGAAGAAAAAGACAATGGCTTTATCTGAAAAAGTACTAACTGTCCCTCACAGTTAGGCTCATTGCCCCCCAGCAAAATTCAGAACTTGATCTTAATATTACCAAACAAAAGATTCTAAGATTAAGAAATGTAGCTAAAGTTTTAATAGATGGAACAATTCCTTGTTCAATTACCAAGATAAAGGGGGATAAAGGATCAAGTGTGATAATTTCAAGATTCCTTTGAGGAGATGATGCATAATTACTTCAATGATGGAAATAAATGTGGGGTGCATATAATGTGACATAATAAATATAAATTATATACATATACATACAAGGCATCTATAAAATAAAGTAATAAGCCATTTTACTAGATTAGATATTTAAGAGATCATAAATATGATTCCAATTCATTTTTCTCTCCCTGAATCCTCTAAAACTAACAATAGATTTAAACTCATCTATGGATGACTGACTCTACAATAAAACACTTGCTATATCAAGAAATAGGATGTTACACAGAAAACAATTCCAAATAATGATTAAACAAATAAAAAAAATCTAGCTCAAAAGTAATTTGGACAGAAATGTTATCTAAAGGTCCTTGAACAAGGCAGAAAGACTGTGACTGATCCCATACATCAAGGTTGTATTTCCATACAACATTTCACAATGGTTGTTGTAAGAATGGGGAAAATAATAGAGGGCTGAGAAATATAGTTGATTTCCCAGCATCTCATGTGATCAAGAAACACATTATACAACAAACACTTTTTTCCTTATAAAAATTTGCTATTTCACATTTGTAAACTGTTGGACCCAAGAGAAAAATCTTCTACTCTTTAAGACTCAATTTTTCATTTCTTCAGTTTACAATTTATCTTTAAGAATAGCATGGGGATTTAGTTTTTTAGTGACTATTATTCCATGGAAATAAACTTCCCACAGTCAATTTTTTTTAATATATCTAGTAATCAATGATGCCCCGTTATCATCTGGGAAAACTGAAAATACAAAGTCCTAGTAGCACCATAGGCCTTTGCCAAACATAAAAGATACCAGGATAAGAATGCAATCTTTAAAGACTTCTTAACTCCTGACTTTAAGCGATAAATACTGTGTCAGGAATCAGATGACAAGTGTTTCCAAACCATCTTGCTACCAATACACCAGCCCAAGTACACAGTATCAAACATCTTTCTCAATGATCTCACAAATGATACAATTACAATCAGTAAGAGAGAGAAAGAATGCTCTCCACAAACAGTATAGGTATTTCTCTGCTATTCCTCTTCCCTCACAAAATTTACTAGGTAGAAATCCATTTAGGAAAAGGAGAACCCAGTGGTCGTATCAACTAGATTGTTCCACCTTAAAAGTTTGAATTATATCTTTTGTTCATTCTGTCAAATTTATGACCAATAAAAAATATTTTTAAAACACCAAGTAGTCATAGCTATGGAAAAAAAAAAAAAGGAATTATACCTGACATACAGGATATATAAGTTACAACAGATCCATCTTGTATCTGCTATCTTTGTACTTCAGTAAGGTGCTGATTGGCTATGCTAGAAAAGAATAAATCACATTTCGGGGAACAACTATCATTTGGCTATTTGGTTTAAGCAGAGCTAGATCTATACAGAGTGATTCCATCAAAGAATTAAGAAAATCATTACAGTGAGCTCTTATATGACTTCTTAGAGCAGAAGTCTTAGGGTTTTTATTCTTCTGGGCAAGGAAATAGGTAAGAACTGTTTCTCAGAAGACAGTTAAACAGTTCTCTGAAATATGGGAATACAAACTAGGTCAATTCCTAGCTGATACCACTTTTTTCTAATTTAGAGAGACTTTGATGGCAATACTTTTCCAAATCATGACAAATATTACCTACAGCATTCACCCTCTCCAAAGTACAAAAGGTCTTCAAAGCCACAGGTGGTACTGTTTTATGGTGGACAATAGACTCTACCCTCAAGAACATTATTTTTTTAGTGAAAGACACAGAAAAATAAAACTCCACAATTCAATGTAATAAGCCCAATACACACAGAAGAAGGACCAATGGACTCAGTGCAAAGAGGACCACCAGGTAAGACTTCATCTGTGCGTTTTTGCTTCTGTTTCTCATGTTTTTTTTTTCTTTTTCCAGAAATATATTTAATTTGATGCCATATCAGTACATTTTGTAATTTAGGTTGAAGAGCTTAGGTTTTCCTAGACCAGGTAGGAGGTTCCAGTGAATGCAGGGTTGGAGGAAGAGGGCAGCCTTTAATACCTGAAGTTCAAGGGTGACAGTGACAAACTATTTCTTTCAAATTCCTTTTTTGCCTCACTGGGTCCTGGAGGGCTTCTGCAGCCAGCATAGTTGCCCCTAGTTATACCTGGCTACCTCACTGATCACTGTCCCAAGGGTAACAGCCCTGCTTTCTAGGGTGACACCCCTGAAGTTCAGAATGTGTGTTTTTGTTTGTATGCTGAGATCTGCTGCTGTTAAACATTTCCACACCCCCTGCTTCTCTTTTCTCCCTCCTTGCCCTGGCAGCTAATGCCCAATATCAGATCTCCGCTTTGGGCATGAGGCCAAAGTTCTAGCTTCTAGACTGTAGGGCCGGGGGCTGAATTTTATGTAGTTCATTGGTGCTGGTACCTTCTGAGATGTTACCGCTTTGGCCCCTCAGTTGTTCCAGGCAGCTCCCTGTCCCTCTGACTGCTGGTTCACCCATGCTGGATTGCAGCCGCTGCTCGCAGCACTTTAGAATTTGAAGATTTTTCTCTGTCTTCTTATTTTAGTAAAAATGGTATTTATGCAGTTTCATTTATTTTCCCTGTTGTGGTATATGTTTTCCAGGAGGAAAGGGGGATAGTTTTTTATGCTAAACTATAAGCTTCAGATTTTGGCACTAATACCAAGCAGGCATAAGCTCTCCTCTGAGAAAAGAGGAATCTGAAAGGTGGCCAAGGCCACATTTTTCACTTCTTCAAAACACACAGTACTAAATTATTCATATTCATTTAGTGAATGAGTTGCCAATGTCTGTGACTCCTGGAGGAAGTAGGATGAAGTCTTAATTTATAAATATTTATCTTAAAATACTATGAAGATTAGGAAAGAAAAGATCCTATGCTGGGATACTAACAGCTTTCAAACCAAATCGAGGCTGAATGGGAGAAAAATATAAAGAAAGAAAATAAGGTCAAGAGGGACTCCACAACTGAACTGCTTTTGGAACCCAAGTTAAGCTGCTGTACTTACATACTGTAATATTTAAGATCATATAGCTCAGTGCTGCCCACAAATGCAAGCCATGTATGTAATTTTAAATTTTCTAACAGGCACATTAAAAACAATAAAAACATGGACAAGATGAACTTAATTTTAATGATACATACAAAATACTATCATTTCAATATGGTAATAAATATCAAAGTTGTTAGTGAGCTATTCTACTCTCTTTTCTTGTACCAAGTCTTCAAAATCTGGTGTGTACTTTATACTTACACATCTCATCTCAGACTAGCCACATGTAGCTATTGAGCACCATATTGGAGAGTACAAATAAAGAGCAAGCAAACAGGGATGCGACCTGAACAAAAATTCGCAAAGAACTCTACTGAACAGGGTCGCCTGGGTGGCTCAGTTAGTTAAGAGACTGCCTTCGGCTCAGGTCATGATCCTGGAGTCCCAGGATCGAGTCCCGCATCAGGCTCCCTGCTCAATGGGGAGTCTGCTTCACCCTCTGGCCGTCTCCCCTCTCATGTTCTTTCTCACCTCTCTCTCTCTAAAATAAAAAATAAAATCTTAAAAAAAAAAAAAAACTCCACTGAACAAAGAAGAAAATTCTGCTGCATCTCAGGGTGGAATCTACTGTACCCACTGCAGCCAAGAGTGGGAAAGTAACTCCCTGCTTCTTGAAGACTACCTAACAAACTAGGGTAGACCTGGGCCATGCAGCTAGAACCTGTTCTTAGACAACATTCTGGAAAGCTAGAAGAAGATGGAGATAATATGCAGTAAATAATCATCTTGAATCAAGAGGTCATAGTCTTACTGTAGAAAAAGATTCTATCCTAATCTCACATCAAACAGGTAATCTTGTCTGTTAAGTATCTTAAATTTTTAAAAATCAACAAGATACATGCATATATGTAACACATACACATCACATTACTTAAATAAGCTTACTTTGTTTTTTTAAAGATTTTATTTATTTATTTGAGAGAGAGGTGAGCGCCAGAGAGAGCACAAGCAGGGAGAGGAAGTAGGCAGAGGGAGAAGCAGATTCCCCTGCTGAGCACGGAGCCCAACTAACGTGGGGCTCAATCCCTGGATTGTGGGATCATGACCTGAGCCAAAGCCAGACATTTAACTGACTAACCCACCCAGGCGCCCCTAGATTAGCTTACTTTTTAAAATCCAGAGTTCTAACTATATTTCAAGCCAGCCTGATATTCCTCCACTATGTTTCTTTCAGCATTGTACTGTTACAAAAATGCAAAGTAGAAGTTATTCTTGATGATGTAAATAGCATATTGTTTCTATACAAATGAATGCAATTAAAGATGCTTGGTGATTCTTTGAAAGTTTTGTTTCTCCTTCTGCTACGAACTGAATGGTTATGTCCCCTACAAATTCCTATATTGAAACCCTAATCCTCAGTATGAAGGTATTTGAGGGACCCGCGGGAGATGATTAGGGTTAAATTAGATCATGAGGGTGGGCCCCTCATCATGGGATTAATGCCCTTATAAAAAGAAGAAGACATCTGAGATCTTTCTCCGCATGCACATACCAAGGAAGGCCATGTGAAGACATAACCAGAAAAAGGGCCCTTACTGAGAACCCAACAATGCTGGCACCCTGATCTCCGACTTCCAGCCTCAAGAACTGTGAGAAATAAATGTTGTTTACATCTTCCAGTCTGTGGTATTTGTTACAGTAACCTTAACTAAAACACCCTCAGTAAGACTAAATATACTTTCAAAAATGTAGAGCATGAATTTATTAAACAATATAAAGGTACACTTCTACTCAACCACTGTGCAAACTACGTCCAGACTTCCAAAAGAGACTAATCCAAAATAATAAGGTCTTATTATATGTATGCATTTAAATGCACTCCATTTGGTCTAAAGGTTAAGATTCCTGCCTTAATCTATCAAAAATTCTAAGTACGTTCTTAAAAAAAAAAATGAGCAATAGATTTATTGATTTTAAAAAAGGGAACAAAATATAACAAATGGTATTTTGATTAAAATGGTTATTTCACACCAGATTTTAATTGTCCTTTGTACCACTTCCAAGCATAATATTTAAAACTCTGCTTTTTTTTTAAATGCTGCCTTGCAACCACAGTAATCTAAATAGTGAAGGATAATCTGTTCATGATTGGTATATAGAGGTCTAGACAGCAAATGATCTCTGAAGAGACATATTTCCATTAAATAATAAGTCCACAGCACTTTGTACTATCCTACTATATACAAATTTACAGGACAACAAAATGACATCAGTAAAAAGGAAAATTTTACAGACAAAGGTATATTCTTTCTCTTTGCAGGAGTTGAAAAAAAAATTATGTAGGTTTCCAGAGATTCATGAGTATAACCTAAGAAACATATTTCATAGTAATTTTTTGTTAGGTTTTTCTTAGTAAATCGTTTTTGGCTTAAAATTAAAAAGCCAGGGGCAGCTGGGTGGCTCAGTCGTTAAGCAACTGCCTTGGGCTCAGGTCAGGATCCCAGGGTCCTGGGATCGAGCCCCACATCAGGCTCCCTGCTCTGCAGGAAGCCTGCTTCTCCCTCTCCCACTCCCCCTGCTTATGTTCCCTCTCTCACTGTGTCTCTCTCTGTCAAATAAATAAAATTAAAAAAAAAAATTTAAAGAGCCAAATATTACTAATGTACTTAAATGCTTTCTTGCGTGAAACTGGGAATCTTTTTCAATGACATAATACATTTTCATCTACAAATGAACCATTTTATTTGTTTCCTTCTCATTTCTAACTTTAAATAAACAGAAAATCTACCTTGTTCTCGAATAATCTCCAAAGACAAGCTTTAATTTTTCAAAGCTCAGCCTTTCAATATTTCTTACAAATAAATCCAAACTACTAGTATTTTATCCAAAAGGATTCCTCCCAAAGCTTCACATTTGAATTACAGCATTGACATTTAGAAATTTGCTTTCTAATAATAATCTATCAAAATTATATTCTATATACTTAGTTATTAATACTTTGTAATTTTTCTTATAATTGCCTCTTTCTAAGTATTTATGAACACTTAAAGACATCTTACCAAGAATAAGTTTTAGTCTGTATCTTGACAATCTATAAATCCAGCATAATACCCAAACACATACTGCATATACCCAACACTATATACAATGTAGTTACTATACAATAGTATTGTTTAACATGTATTACTGGTTTCATATTAATAACAGATTGTTTAATGAACAGACTAATCTTTGTATAGTAACTTACAGTCTACAGACTCCCTTCACACTCATTAAGTCTCATTTAATCTATGTAACAATTTTATGCAATCCTGCTTAATGGGCCCTAATCTATCAACTTAGTTTGGATAACTACTAACTTGATACATCTTAATTCAGTTAACAAGTTTCATGTAGCATGTTCATACAGAGAATCAGCCTTCAGCACTAAGAAGTTTAAATTTAAATTAAGAATTTTCAACAAATGCTTGACCATAGTGATCTTCCCTATAAATACCTAAGTAGACAAACTATTAAACAGATGGGTATGAGAACCATTTGTTAGTTCTCTCATTCATCCGTTTATTTAATTTTTTGAGTACCTACTTAGTGGCAGACACTGTTCTTACTGGACTGGCATCTAAATGGCATTTATTAGAATAGAATTTATATTTTAAAATAATTGAGCAGGAGAGTCTGGGTGGCTCAGTCAGTTAAGCACCTGACTCTTGATTTTGGCTAAGGTCATGATCTCAGGGTTGTGTGATCGAGCCCTGTGGTGAGCTCTGTAATGGGCATGGAGCCTACTTAAGATTCTCTCTCTTCCTCTTCCTCTGCCCCACACCTACTCATGCTCTCTTTCTCTCTCTAAAAAAAAAATTAAAAATAAAATAAAAACCTTGAGCAAGGATCACCTAATTTTTCTCTTTTTTTTAAGTTTTTCTTTAAATTCCTGTTAGTTAATATATAGTATAATATTAGTTTCAGGTATACAATACAGCAGTTCAACACTTCCACACAATACCTGGCGCTCATCACAGCAAGTGTATTCCTTAATCCCCATCACCTATTTAACCCATCCCTCCACTCACCTCCCCTTTGATAACCATCATTTTATTCTCTATAGTTAAGAAGTCTGTTTCTTGGTTTGTCTTTTTTTTCCCTTTACTCATTTGTTTTGTTTCTTAAATACCACATGTGAGTAAAATCATATGGTATTTGTCTTTCTCTGACTTATTTCACTTAGCATATACTCTTTAGCTCTATCCATGTCAGTGCAAATGGCAAGGTTTCACTCTTTTTTATGGCTGAGTAATATTTCAGTGTGTGTGTGTGTGTGTGTGTGTGTGTGTGTGTGTGTGTGTACACACACACACACTACCTCTTCTTCCGGGTGCATGCATCCCTTTGAATTAATACTTTTGTATTCTTTGGGTAAATACCTAGTAGTGCAATTGCTGGATCATAAGGTAGGACCCTCCATACTGTTTTCCACTGTGGCTGCACCAGTTTGCGTTCCCACCAACATGCAAGAAGGTTCTCCTTCATCCACATCCTCACCAACATCTGTTGTTTCTTGTGCTGTTGATTTTAGCCTTTCTGACTGGCACAAAAATAGACACCTAGATCAATGGAACAGAATAGAAAACCCAGAAATGAACCCACAACTATATGGTCAGTTAATCTCCAACAAAGCAGGAAAGAATATCCAATGGGAAAAAGACAGTCTCTTCAATAAATGGTGTTGGGAAAACTGGACAAGACATGCAGAAGAATGAAACTGGATCATTTTTATATCATACACAAAAATAAATACAAAATGAATGAAAAACCTAAATGTGGGACCTAAAACCATAAAAATCCTAGAAGAGAACACAGGCAGGCCCCTCTTTGACATTATCTGTAACAACTTCTTTTTTAGATATTATCTCCTGAGGCAAGGTAAACAAAAGCAAAAATAAACTATTGGGACTTTGACAAAATAAAAAGCTTCTACACAGTTAAGGAAACAATCAACAAAACTAAAAGGCAACCTATGGAATGGAAGAAGATATTTGCAAATGACACATCTGATAAAGGGTTAGTATCCAAAGTTTTATAAACGACTTATAAAACTCAACACCCAAAAAATGAATAATCCAATTAAAAATGGGCAGAAGACATGAACAGACATTTTTCCAAGAAAGACATATAGATGACCAGCAGACACATGAAAAGATGCTCAATGTCACTGATCATCAGGGAAATGCAAATCTGATTTTTCACCACACAAATTAAAAGAGTACTGGGGAAACAAAACCTTAATAATTTAACCATGTGAAGAAAACTAGGAATAGATAATAAAATTAAAAATGAATGCATAACTTGACAGCCCAATGAAAAGCAAGCTGAAACAGAAACAAAATCAACAGATCCATATTTAAAAAAACGAGGTATTATGAAGGGGTCACTTGTTTACCTTGTCTGCAGGGAACTAATAAATTCACTTCAGAACATGTACTTGAAAACAGACAAAGTGTAAACACTTTCATAGGTACTGTGGGGGTCACCTTAACAGTTCACTCTAACACAAGACAAAATACAATAAATGTTAATAACAAAAAACCTGAAACTTCAAAGATAGGAACAATTCATTTGGACTTGGGGAATAAAATTTATAATAAGTTAGTTTCATTATATGCATTCCTAATCTTGGACAACTGAGATATGGGCTTTAAACTTTTTTCCCTATCATTTCAAACTGAGTCGTTTTAAAGAAAATACCCACTATGAGAAGCAGAAGCAGTAAATCGAAAACCAATATACTATTACCCAGCTTTACCTCAAAATGGCCAGAATTTTAACAATAGAGTGCAAAAGGAGAATCTTAGGAATAGGAGAAAAGGTTAAAAAAATAGGAGAGAAGAAATCTCTGTGGTGCTACAATATTAATTAACTGCTACATCAGGATTCTACTTCCCAGACAATACTGCAAATATGCTCCTGTGGTTAATATATTTAGCAGAATAAGAACTAAATCTAAAACCTAGACCCTTAATTTTTAGTGATAAATTCTTCACACACATTATAACAAACTACTCTAAAAAGAAAGCATATATATTTTTTATATAAATATTTCAAAATGAGAAGACAGATATGGAATAAAAGTTAATAAAATAAACCAGTTCCCAAATTCCAACTTACTTGATGCAGTAGTATTCTTTAACATGATAGTACTGATAGGTTATAAAACCTTTCACAAATTTTCAATACGTTTTATATCGCATATGTGCAATATATATGGTATAGCCATGTAATCTAATTAATGGCAAGTATATGCGCTATATTTGTTTGTTATACATATCATTTTTTCAGTTTTTCTTTAAGTTGTAAAAATTCAAATAACTATCATATTTCTTGTTAAGGAGAAAATATTTTTTGAAACTATTGTCTTGTGTGTATAGACTTTTTATTATGCTGCATAGGAAAGAAGGGATATGATAATGATGAAACATTCTTGATGCATCAGACTGAAAAATTAGATATTTATGGACCATGTCTGAAGCTAAGGTTCTAATTGGATAACTCTTTTTCCCCCCTGCTCTCATTTTGAAAGATATATAAATTTAATTTGGTTACTGGCATGGTCTATTGGACTGAGCACAGACAGTGTTTAAAAAGAAAAATTAGAGTTCCAATCTTGGCCCATTGTTCCAGATCTAATCTCAATTCACTGAATGCTCTTGGATAAGTCATAAACTAAATCACATTTTTCAATTTCCTCATCTGTAAAATGGAGATAACTATCCTGCAACTCATTATTCAAACTGAAATTTTAAAAAAGTACTTTTTAAAATCTGAACTGAACACTTGAACACTTGAAAATCACCTGACTCAGGTGAACCTTTATCTTTCAAATGGTGTGAAGTAGTCTCAAAATAAATGAGAACTTATAATTTAGAACAGATGCTTTGACTGGCTCACCAGCTCCAGAGGTTATCTGTGGTTTTATAATAAAAGACCAGGCTCATTTACAATCTGCAGCACAAAATTAAAAGACAAATCATCATCCAAAATGAATTTCACATGATAGAACCAGTTTCCAGTTAACAATGGAAATGACAGGAAAAGACTGAAGTTACTGTTCAACACAATACTTTCTATCTTTCCTCCCCTAAATCATAAATTATGTTTACTAAAAAGTATATTTTTATATATATATATAATATATATAAAGTATATATATATTATATATATATATAAAGTATATATACTAAAAAGTATATCAAAAAATTGATATATTTGAAAACGAACTTGGTATAAATGCTGCACGTGTTTTAGTTGCACATTCCTCTTCTCAATTCACAAACATCTTAGATGGAGACAAACAACTTTCCTAAAGAAATATACACCACTTTTGACTTAATTCAGTAAATAATTAGTGAGCAACAACAGTGTCAACTGTTCTTAAAAGGTTATGCATAATTATATTTCTGTAAATTAAATGATATATTCCTAGGACTTCAGTTTACAAACCATCGCTATGGTGGAAAAGAAACCTTTCCCTATTTTTCTCATTAAGTATAACTAAAACCTAGGGACATGATATCTAACACAAACGGAAAAAGACTCCAAAAGGTGGAGAGAAGAAGGAAGTCCAACTAAGGAACTCAGGACTCAAGAACAACAAGATAACAAATATCATGGGTTTTCTTTTTGCTTCATGTTTCAGAATGAGTACCAGAAAAGCCAGAAAGCCAAAAACATCAATCAGAGAAGACCCAAAAAAACAAGAAAAGCCTGCTCTTTATCCAGGAAAGAGACAAACTAGCAAGACAGAAAACTTTTAGATCATTACCACTCTATTTTAGCAAAACACCACAGAAAAAATTGCCCAGTCCCAGCCCTAACAACAAAGGCCAAGTGGGAGCCTAGACTTCCAACCTCACCAGGCTATACCTAGGAGCCCGACCCTCTGACAGTATATGGACAGAGAAAGCTAAGTGGAGAGCCAACAAGTATGAGACACCCCCTGCCCTAAGGTCAGTGAAGACCATGGGGAGAACCTAGACTTCCATCCCCACCCAGCTCTAAAGAGGCACACCTCCATCTCTCATTGGGGTAGTCTAGGAGAATCAGGATTTCACCATCACCCAGTGATAAAAAGGCTATCCCTCCTCCAAGACAGTATCAGTGGAAGCCAAATGGGAACTCTAAGTTTTTATCCCTACCCAATGGAAACAAGGGGCAATCTCCATTCTCCCTACAACCCCTGTTCTACAGACCCCAAGTGGGAAACCTGGAGTTCTACTCCAACCTGGCACTAGCAAAGCAGCATCTCCTTTCCCCTGCTACAGACTTGTCAGGGGAGGCCTGCTAAAATAAGAAGCTTAAATAAGATAAGGCCCAGAGTCTGATAACATAATGTCCAACATGTCCAGGTTTCAGTAAAAAATGATTAGTTATACTGAGACTCAAGAAAATCTCAAGTAAGAAATTATATGCTCTTATTTTTACTTAATTTATAAATATCCTTTAATCATTTTTTAATGGTTTTTAACTGACAGAATTTTCTAAAATTAATGACAGACACAAAACCACAGATCCAGGAAGCTCTGAGAACATGAAACAGCATAAATACAAAAAAGTTATACCTAGGTACATTATATTTAAACAACAGAAAACCAAAGACAAAGAGAAAATCTTGAAGGAAACTGAGGAGGGAAAAAAAAAAAAAAGACTCACCTTACCTACAAAGAAACAAGGATAAGAATTACATCAGACTTCTTGTCAGAAATCATGCAGGCAAGATGAAAGTGGAGTGAAATATAAAGTGTGAAATGAAAAAAAATCCACCAACCTAGAATTCTTTATCCAGCAAAATTATCCTTCAAAAGCCAAAGACAAAGATTTTCTCAGACAAAAAATGAAGGAATTTGTTGCCAGAAGACCTGCCCTGCAAGAAGTGTTAAAAAGAAGTTCTTGAGAGAGAAAAAAATTACATAGGTCAGAAACTCAAATCTACATTAAAAAAGGAAGAATGTCAGAGAAGGAATAAATAAAGGTAAAATAAAAGGTTTTATTTTTCGGGCGCCTGGGTGGCTCAGTTGGTTAAGCGACTGCCTTCGGCTCAGGTCATGATCCTGGAGTCCCGGGATCGAGTCCCACATCGGGCTCCCTGCTCAGCGGAGAGTCTGCTTCGCCCTCTGACCCTCTTCTCTCTCGTGCTCTCTATCTCTCATTCTCTCTCTCTCTCTCAAATAAATAAATAAAATCTTTAAAAAAAAGGTTTTATTTTTCTTATTAATTAACTGCTAGTTCAAAGTAGTAGTAGAAACGTATTGAGTGATTACAGCAACTAAATAAATGAAATGAATGACATTAATGGTATAAGGGATGGGAGAAAGAAACTGGGAAGATTCTGGAGGGGGGATGGGGGTATATAGGGGAATTCTTCGTATTATCTGCTCAATTTTTCTATAAACTTGAAACAGTTCTAAAAACTAAAGTCTATAAATAAAATACATTCACACAAAAGCATATGACGAAAATATCAAAAGGCAATAAAAAACTACTTGATTTTCACTGTTGCCAACAGAAATTATACAATACTTGATTAAATGAGATAATGTATGTATATGCATGACATACAAGGGAAATTTAGCACATTAAACACATTCAGTAAATAAATGATACTATTATTAACAAACTGATAAGACAAAAAGTAAAGCAAAATTATGGAACTGAGGAGCTTTTGTAAGGAGCTTTTTGAAGGTAGAGGATTCCTCGTGTTGGATAAATACCAGACAATTCACAACTGAAATACTTCTAGCTGGATTTGAGATGAGCAAGATGGAAAACAGAGAAAAATGAGGAAGCAAAACCAAGAGACAACAGCTTCCATATAACAGAAAAGACTCAATAATATCACTAAATAAATATCTTTTAGGGGCGCCTGGGTGGCTCACTTGGTTAATCGACTGCCTTCGGCTCAGGTCATGATCCTAGAGTCCTGGGATCAAGTCCCGCATCGGGCTCCCTGCTTGGCAGAGAGTCTGCTTCTCCCTCTGACCCTCCCCCCTCTCATGCTGTCTCTCTCAAATAAATAAATAAAATCTTTAAAAAAATAAAAATAAAATAAAGTAAAATAAATAAATATCTTTTAACAGAAAAACACCTTTGGAACAATAAAATAGAAAAAAAGATATTTTTATAAACCCTAAGATACAATACCTTCCAGTACCTATCTTGTACAAACTTTAAAAATAGTCAGAAGATATGAAGTTTTGATTATAGCTTCACAGGGTGATATCCCTGTCTTTATCGGATAGATATTTTAACATTCTCCTGTCCATAAGGTACCACATTTGCTCATTAAATTATGGTACAAATGAAGTACAGATGTAGGATCAATATAAAGTAGCTGGCAAAAATGACAGCGCACATCTATTAAGGGCCAAGGAGGAAGCTGAAATGTGTAAGTAGGTGAAACATGAAAGAGTAAGAGTCACAGCAAAGGGCAAAGTATGAGTTTCATGTATTCAAAAATAAGAAGTCTCACTGATTTGAAAACAATAAATCAATGGTCCTTAATAACAATTTGAAAATCTGAAGACAAGGTTTGTGTTTGTGTGTGAAAATAGAAAATAAATAAAGAGAATTTTTGCTTTTAGAAACTATTTTCTATCATGTAATGATAGTTTTTTTTTAATTGCATCTCATATAGAACAGATTGAAAAGACTTTAAAATGTTAAAAATGTTTACAATTCTACCAGTTCAAATTTCACACTTTAGAATTAGGATATATTTCCCCCATGCAACTGCTGTGTAAAAAAATTTTTTTTAAATTATGTCCTACCTAACACATGTTCCAATGTATCTAAGCTAACATTGCTTAATTTTATAATAAAGCCCAAGTAAGTACAAAATTTGAATTGCTATATAAAGTTCCTATTAAAATGTACTCTTCAGATATAACATGTGAAACAGAAATTTATTTTTTAAAAAGAATATCAACAAAATAAATGAAAAGCATTCAAGTACCTCTCATAGCCAAGTAGATCACTTCTCTCTATCTTTTAAGTTGATCATATTTAATTTTTATAAACAAAACCATTAAGTAACATTTAGAACATATATTTTACATTAATACCATCTTAAAGGAATCAATAAAATGAATTCGTTGATTACCCTCCCAATCTGCCAATAGCCAGATATCATCCTAATCTTCTTCCAGAAAACCAAATTTATGCTGAAGTCCCAATGTTCCTTTTACAGAAACAGAAAGATACCACAAAAGAAAATAAAGGAATTCTGACAAACAAGTAGGAAAAGATGCTTAAGAGAAAATAAAGAGAGACACTCTGGAATTTAGAACTGCTCAGAAAAAGAAGAGCACAATCAAGGACATCAAAAGATGAAACAGAATACTGCTTTACTTTGTCAGCCCCCCACTCCCTTCCACATATTGAAGCCAAAAGATGTGACATCATGGTCCAACAACCATTATATGGGTCCTCTGCAGTTATATAGTCAAGAGCATATTTTCAAAAGATCTAATGAAGAGTAATCAGATACAAGAAACTATTAATAGTGGTTGTATGTGAAAAATGGAAAGGAAGACCTTTTACTTTTCACAGCTCCAAACTTTTGTTTTTCCCTCTCCTAAGCATCTATTAGCTTTATAATTGAAAATAAACCCAAATAAATAATTATCAATTAGTATATAACATCTTAGCCTTCCAATTGTTACAAGCAAAATCATGTCTTCTCTTTACAGGAATGTAGATCATAAAAATAATCATATAATCTAAAATGCTACAAGAAAGGGGCTAGAAAAATCATATCTACTTCATCAACAAATAATAAAAAGCATTTACTAACTACCCTTCCATTTACAGTATGATGACAATGCAACATAAAAACAAGAGGCCCTGCAGTCTATGAAAATACAGTTTAAACAGAAAATGCTGACTCAAGACAAGTAAGATGGATATAAAGCCAAAGCCAAAACAAAACAGTGCTTTTAACAACATGTATTAGGTTAAGGTAGAAAGCTGAGAGTTTATTTTCCAAAAGGGAGGAAGAGTCAACAATTCAGAAATCACAGACAACTGAGTAGAAATAACTTTAAAAATTCATCAACTCTGTTCAAACATATTTTAAATTTACAATGGAAAAACATTTCTTTTAAGAATGCTTTTAAAAAGACCTAAAACTATTGGCTTTTATATCATATCTGTTTTAAAAATTAGGTGAAGTTTTAACATTAAATACAGGTACATGACCAGTTAACCTATCAGAATACCTTTCTACACCATCATCACCATCAAAAATACATGTTTCCTTCATCTTTCCTATTTGTGATCTGGAGGGAAATGTTTTAAATGCAATGGGGAAAGACAGACATCACAAGTTATTAGTAGAGACATGAGGGGGGCACAGGATGCTCTGACTGGATTAAAAAGTACTATAGTTGGGGGTGCCTGGGTGGCTCAGTCGTTAAGCGTCTGCCTTCGGCTCAGGTCATGATCCCAGGGCCCTGGGATCAAGACCCACATCGGGCTCCCTGCTCAGCAGGAAGCCTGTTTCTCCCTCTCCCTCTCCCCCTGCTTGTGTTTTCTCTCTCACTGTCTCTGTCAAATAAATAAAAATAAAATCTTAAAAAAAAAATACTATAGTTAACCAAGGATGTCCACTCTCACCACTTTTATTCAACATAGGACTGGAAGTCCTAGCCACACCAATCAGACAAGAAAAAAAAAAAAAAAGAGGTATCCATACTGATAAAGAAGTTAAACTGCCACTATCTGGAGATTACATAACTATACAGAGAAAACCCTAAAGACTCCAACAAAAAACTGTTAAAACTAATAAATGAATTCACTAAAGTTGTAGAACACAAAATTAATATCCAAAACTCAACAGCATTTCTATACACTAATAACAAAGTAGCAGGAAAAAAAATTTTTTAAGTTCCATTTACAGTTGTACCAAAAAAAATGAAATACCTAGTAATAAACTTAACCAAAGAAATGAAAGACCTGTACTCTGAAAACTACAAAACCCTGATAAAAGAAATTGAAGATGACACAAACAAATGGAAAAACATTGGGAAATATTCCACGCTCATGGATTAGAAGGATTAATACCGTTAAAAATCTCCATACTACTCAAAGCAATCTACAGATTCAATGCAATGAATCTGTACCCTACCGAAATACCAATAACATTTTTCATAGAACTAGAACTAGAACAAATAATACTAAAATTTGTGTGGAACTACAAGACCCCGAATAGCCAAATCAATCCTGACAAAAAGAACAAAGCTGGAGGTAACACAATCCCAGATTTCAAGATACAGTACAAAGCTGTAGGAATCAAAACAGTATGGCAGGGGCATAAAGACACAGAGATCAAAGGAAAAGAAAAGAAAGCCCAGAAACAAATCCACGCTAATATAGTTAATTAATCTATGAAAAGGAGGTAAAGAATATACAATGGAGGAAAGACAGTCCCTTCAATAAATGGCTCCAGGAAAACTGTACAGCTACATGCCAAAGAATGAAAGTGGGCCACATTTTAACACCATACTCAAAAATAAACTCAAGATTAAAGACCTAAAGGTGAGACAGACCTGAAACCATAAAAATACTAGAAGACAACACAGGCAATAATTTCTCTGACATTGACTGTAGTAATATTTTTCTAGATATGTCTCCTAAGGCAAAGGAAACAAAAGCAAAAACAAACTATTTGGACTGCATCAAAATAAAAAGTGTTTTCACAGCAAAGGACACCATCAATAAAACAAAAAGGCAGCCTACTGAATGACAGAAGATATTTACAAATGATATATTCAATAAGGGGCTAATATCCAAAATATATAAAGAACTTATACAACTCAACACCAAAAAAAGAAAAAACTAATTTAAAAATGAGCAGAGAACCTGAATAGATATTTTTCCAAGAAGTCCTACAAATGGCAAACAGACACATGAAAAGATGCTCAACATCATTCATCATCAGGGAAATGCAAATCAAAAGTATAATGAGTTTCCACCTCACACCTGTCAGAATAGCTAAAATCAAAAACACAAGAAATAATGAGAGTTGGCAAGGTTGTGGAGAAAAAGAAACCCTTGTGCACTGTTGGTGGGAATGTAAATTGGTATAGTCATTGTGGAAAACAGTATAGAGGGTCCTCAAAATATTAAAATTAGAAATACCATATGATCCAATAGTTCCATTACTGGATATTTACCCAAAAAGAATGAAAACATGAATTCAAAAAGATTTATGCACCCAGCATTGTTTACAACAGCAACCCAAGTGTCCATCAAAAGACAAAAAAAAGTATAGGGAAGATGTGTGTGCATGTACATAAACATACATGTATGTACACACACACACAGTGGAATATAACGCAGCCATAAAGAAGTATTCTTGCCATTTGCAAGAACATGGATGAACATATAGGGTATTATGCTAAGTGAAATAAGTCGGACTGAGAAAGACACATACCATATGATTCCACTCATATGGAAAATTCTAAAAACAAAACAAAAAAAATGAATTAACAAACAAAAGCAGAATCAGACCTATAAATACAGAGAACAAACTGGTGGTTGCCAGAGGAAAATGGGGTTAGGGGAATGGGCAAAATAGGTGAAGGGGAGTGGGAAATACAGGTTTCCAATAATGGAATGAATAAGTCACAGGAATAAAAAGCACAGCACAGGGAATACAATCAATGACATGCTAACAGCACTGAATGGTAACAGAGGGTAGCTACACTTGTGTGCATAGCATAACATATAGAGATATTGAATCACATTGTTGTACACCTGCAACTAATGTAACATTGTGTGTCGAGTATACTCAAATTTAAAAAACAATTTTTTTAAACCTACTGTAGTTAAGTGACCCAGGCCTATTGACAAGGTTGAGAGAAAATTTACCATCAAACGCTTCTTCAAGAATTCCAAGATAAGACTGCCAATAGCTAACAACTAAAGTTTGGCAGCATTTACTTAAAATTTATGTGTCAATGTTTCAAACTTTTTAAATAGTGCCTATTGAATAGTGATTAGAGATTAATTTTCTAGAGTTACAGTTCTAAAGAAAAATGGATTGTTATCTCTATTCTTCCATTTACATTCAAGGTAAATGCAGAAGCATTACCTTCATTTGGAGAAAAATACACAGATCACAGAAGCAATGTCTAAGAGGAAATAATCAGGCATTATAGGCTAACCCTTCAATTTCCAAACACATAAAGATATGCTAAATTTCACAAAGATGTACCAATAGTTTTAATCTGAAATAGTAACATAAGAAGTTTACATTAATCATCTTTTATATAAAAAGTGCACAAGAGGGCAGCGTAGAATCCTGTTCAAACAAAATACTATTTGCGGAACAGTTTGAAAATCCCAACTATAATATAGAAAGTAAGTTTTGGAGTAGGACAAGAATTTTTGAATGCTGACTCCATAATTTAAAACCATGTGATTTTAGACAAGTTACCAAACCACTTCAGTTTACTAACTTCAAATGAAGATAGAAACACCTAGGTTTATTGTGATGAACTAAAATAATAAATATAAACTGCTTACTACAAACCCTAGAAATATATTAAACACTTTGTTAGTACCCGTCTCTATTTTCCTAAAGAACTAAAAATATCTTATATAAACTACATTCTAATCCTGAAGTTATATTTGCATTTGCCAACACACAATAAATTTCATTATTAAATAAACTTTAAGATCATCATCTCCAGAATATATCACTTCAAAGAAGTAAACAATCAGTAACTGCTCTAAAATAGTTGAAAAGAACATTATCATTCTTTTCACTTTCTATAAATACATAACAATAAGATAACATAAAAACAAGAGGCCCTGCATTCTATGAAAATACAGTTTAAACAAAACGCTGACCATTCTATATTACTTCTGAGTGTAACAGAGAGACTTCTAGTGAATCTAACTTCTTCTGGAGAAGTTAGTGGTTTGTGATAAGATATATATAAAAAAATATAATCATGTTAAGGAAGCATCCATTAATTCTTATTTTACTGGGTGGCTTTTCAATGAATGTGTAACAAGTACTATCAATTATAGAGATAATTATATGATTTTTTTTCTTTATCTCTAATGGATTTTTATGAATGAATTTTATTGACATGCCCTTGTATTTCTAGAATATACCCCACTTGGGCCATGATGCATTATTATTTTTTTTTAAAGATTTTATTTATTTGAGAGAGAGAGAGAGAATGAGAGAGAAAGCACATGAGATGGGGGGAGGGTGAGAGGGAGAAGCAGACTCCCTGCCGAGCAGGGAGCCCAATGTAATATCAGTTTCTTCACAAAATAAGTACTTTTTTTCTTTTTATTTCAGTGTGTACTGGAGTTATGATTCTTAAAATTGTATTTTTTACTGTATAGGTCTGGTTCAGTTAAGTCTGGGTCAATAAGCAAAGGGGTAATTTACAACATAGTTTGAGAAATACTATACACACAGAGGGGCCTACCCGGGGTGGGGGGGGTTGTTAAGAATTGTTTTCTGGAGGAGATTCTTGAGCTGTATCTTAAAGCAAAGGCAAACTGGAGTAGATGTGGTGTAAAATATTCCCAGAAAAGGAAATAGCACAAAATCCTTTTGAGTAAAGGGACAAGTATAGTAGTAGTAAGACACAAGATATGAGTAAGAGGAAGGGATCAGATGAGGAAGCTTCCACTCTTCATCATACTGAGAAAACAAAGGAAGAGAGCAAGAGAAGAAAAAAATAGGAACTAAAAAGCCACAAAACAAGTTAACAAAATGGCAGTAAGTACATACCTATCAATAACACCTATCAATAATATCAATGTTAATAAAAAAATTACCTTAAATGTAAATGAACTGAATTTTTCAATCAAAATACCTAGAAAGGTTGAATGGATTAAAAACAAAACAAAGATATTCCATGCAAATAGAAATCAAAAGAAAGCTAGCCTAATTATACTTATTATTAGACAAAATAGACTTTAAAACAAAGAGTGGAATAAGAGACAGGGATGGGCATAAAGGGGTCAATCCAATAAGAGGATATAACATTTGTAAATATTTATGCAACCAACATAGGAGAACCTAAATATATAAAGCAAATATTAACAGACCTAAAGGGAGAAAAGCAATACAGTAATAGTAGGGGACTTCATTAATGTTCCACTTATCTAAGTGGACAGATCATCAATAAAGCCAACCAATAAGGAAACATCAGTCAAATGACACATTAGACCACATGGACTTAACAGATAGAACCTCCCATCTAAAAGCAATAGAATACATATTCTTCTCAAGTGCACATGGAACATTTTTCCAGGATAGATCACGTTAGGCCACAAAGCAGTCTTAATAAATTTAAGAGAACTGAAATCATATCAAGCAACTTTCCTAACCACAATGGTATAAAACTAGAAATTAACTACACAAAGAAAACTGGAGGGGTGCCTGGGTGGCTCAGTTGGTTAAATATCTGCCTTCGGCTCAGGTCACAATCCCAGGGTCCTGGGATGGAGGTCTACGTTGGGCTCCCTGCTTAGCAGGGAGCCTGCTTCTCCCTCTGCCTCTCCCCCAGCTTGTGCTTTCCTCTCTCTCTCAAATAAATAGAAAAAAAAAAAGAAAACTGAATTTACAAATTTACAAATTTGTGGAGGTTAAACAATAAGTTACTGAACAACCAATGGGTCAAAGAAGAAATTAAAGAAGAAATCAAAATGCCTTGAGACAAATGAAAATGGAACTATACCAAAATTTTAAGAAGCTGCAAAAACAGTTCTAAGAAAGAAGTTCAAAGTAACAAACGCCTACCTCAAGAAACAAGAAAATCTCAGATAAACAACCTAACTTTACACCTCAAGGAAATAGAAAAAGAAGAACGAACAAAACTCAAAGTTAGTAGAAGGAAGGAAATAAAGATTAGAGCAGAAATAAGTGAAACAGAAACTAAAAAGACAATAGAGAAGATTAATGAAACTAAGAGGTGGTTCTTTGAACAGATAAATGAAATTGACAAGCCTTTAGCTAGACTCACCAAGAAAAAAAGAAGACTTAAATAAATAAAATCAGACATGAAAGAGATGTTAAATTATACCACAGAATACAAGAGACTCATAAGAGACTACCATGATCAATTATACAACAAATTGGACAATCTAGAAGAAATGGGTAAATTCCTAGAAATATACAACCTACCAAATCATGATGAAATAGAAAATCTGAACAAACTGACTGCTAGTAAGAAAACTGAAACAATAATCAAACCTCCCAATAAACAAAAGTCCAGGCATCGCTGGTGAATTCTACCAAACATTCAAAAAATAATTAATACCAATACACAAACTCTTCCAAAAAACAGAAGAGGAGAGAACTTTTTGAATCTTATTTTATGAGGCCAGTATTACCCTGATATCAAAACCAAACAAGAATACCACAAGAAAAGAGAATTACACGCCAATATCCCTGATGAACATAGACACAAAAATCCTTAACAAAATATTAGAAAAATGAATTCAACAAAACATTAAAAGATCATACACCACAATCAAGTGGGATTTACTCCAGGCATGCAAGGATGGTTTAACATTCACAACTCAAGTCAATGTGATACACCACATTAACAAAATAAAGGATAAAAATCATACTATCATCTCAATAGATGCAGAAAAGCATCTGACAAAATTCAAAATCCATTTATGATAAAAACTCTCAACAAAGCAGGTATAGAGGGAACATACCTCAACATAATAAAGGCTATATATGACAAGCCCACAGCTAATATCATACTCAACTGAAACCATCTCCTCTAGTCTCAGGAACAAGACAAAGATGCCCACTCCTGCCACTTTATGTAATATTAATACTGGAATTCCTAGCCACAGCAATTATGCAATAAATAAATAATGATACTGGTGTCTTTGTTATAATTATAATTGAAATAAATAGTATTGAAATAAATTGAAACTCAATAGTATATTATACACCCATTATTTTGAAAAAATAAACCTTGATTTTGAAATTACAGATTTAAAACTTTATAACAATATTAGCAAAACTTACTGAGTGACTAGGATGTGTCAGGCACTACACTAGAAATTTACATTTATTATTTCTAATCCTTAAAGCCTGAAAGATATTAATCACATAAGATAATAGGCTATGCTTAAAAAAAAAAATGTTTTTTCATGGCTTTATGTTGACACAAAATTTCCTCTCCTAGGAAAGTCCTCCCCAGTCTTTCTCACTTGGCAGATTCTTTTAAGATGCATTTCACTGGGGGGATGGGGTAATTGGGCAATGGCCATCAAGGAGGCATGTGATGTGATAAGCACTCTGTGTTATATGCAACTAATAAATTATTTAATACTACATCTGAAACTAATGATGTACTATAAGTTGGCTAATTGAATTTAAATTAAAAAAAAAAGGAAAAAAATGCGTTTCAAATGTCACCTATGTCCAACTCCCCTAATAGACAATTCCTATTTTCAAAAATATTTTTCACTTTACTACAGTTACCTGTCTGTGTGTCTTTCAACTACATGATATTTTTCCTGAAGGCAGAAATTCTCTTTTCCATTTTGTTTGTCCTAAAATATAAAACAGTGGAGGCACCTGGGCGGCACAGTTAAGTGTTCAACTCTTGGTTTCAGCTCAGGTCGTGATTTCAGGGTTATGAGATTGAGCCCCGTGTCTGGCTCCATGCTCAGTGCAGAGTCTGCTTGGGACTGTCTCTCCCTCTTCCCCTGACCCCACACTCTCTCTCAAATAAATAAATCTTTAAAAAATAAAGAGATACACAGATACATAGATACATAGATAGATAAAATGTAAAGCAGTGTCTGGACATATTAAATATTTAACAAATGCTCACTGAATGAAAAAAACAGGATAGGAAATAAAATACTAACATTAATTGAGTACAAACTCTGTACAAGGCGATATGCTCTTTACATTTATTATTTTACTGAATGAATGAATCACTGAATGAATGAAAGAGAGGAAGATAAAGGATATATTTTAAATATTATTAATGACAGCTGTAGCGAAAACAAATAGGAAGTTCACTATCCATGGACCTGTTAATAATTCTATTTGCTAAGCTACTTGTTAATTCTAAGACTATTTACCTTCATATTTATACTACAGGTGAATTATATATTTAGATGTCTATTGGAATGTTTGATCCCAAGAACTGCTAATGGATAAAACTATTAAAAGGTTAAAAGACTAAAGTAAGTTAGTACTAAAGATACATGAAATTTATTAAGGAAGAGGAAGATATTGTGGAGTATGCCTATGTTTTTTAAATTTATATCATATGGAAATTATAATCTCCCAGAGACCTAATATTAGACAGATGTACTACTGACATGATTTAATATGTAATACTTATGTTTTTATTTAATTTCATAAACTCTGCATCTCAGGAAGAATATAAGTTGTCTCACGAACATAAAATTAGTGAGTAAGCAATGAGTTTGACTGAAATTTTAAAATACCACTTACTTACTGGGTATCTTTCCAACAGTCTAACATTCCAGGAAAGATTCCGTATCTCTAATTTTCTGTGAACGATACTGAGCACATACCCATGTGTAATTAAACACACAATAATGCTTTTTTCAAATAATAATGTTACTCATTACAGAATTACAAAATCTAATAACATCATAAAAATCGAGTTTATAAACCATATTATACAAAAAAGCCCCTCATTCAACCCCAAAGGTTTTGGCAATTTATTTTGACATTAATTTCCACAACTGAGGTTGCAGTGATAACAACACCTTAATTAAGATAACATCAATCAAGAAAGCTAGCATGTGCTTACAAACTCTTGGTCAGAGAGTCCTTTCAGGACAATATCAACCTCAAGGTGGATATCAAATTATACATACCCTTGGAAGTGTCATAGCACTTGACATATAACATATATATTTGTTTACTTTTCTTCCACTGGCATGTAAGATCTACGATGGTAGGGCACTCCTCTCTACCATTCAGTGCTATATAGCCCTGCTCCTAAAATAGGATCTAATATGTGGTAATTACTAAAAAAACAAAAAAAAAACTTTTTAATTGAATGACTGAATGGAAGAATACAACTCTTCAAGGCTATGATAAACCAGAAAGATTTATTTCACTCCATCTTCTTAAACAGATTTTATCAATAAAACCATTAAATCTTTCTTGAAAGTACTATGTTTTATTGAATCTAAGAGGCTACTGGTTGTAAGAGCCACAATTAATTTATTTACCACTAAGAAATAAAAAGTTATCACATGACAAAAGTAGCAGATGCTGTGGTTGGCTACCAGATCTCTCCTCTCCAGAAATGAGGCACTCATCTGCCCAGGTATTAGGAGTACTGGATGTGGACAGCTCACAGTTGAGTCCTTCTCTGGGAATTTCCTACAGCTGAAGGGAACCCCTTCACCCAAAGTTAGAACTTCTTCCTAGTGTTACTGGCATCTAATGATGTGGAAATGCAAAGGGCTGGCCCCTGTATCTCAATTAGGGACAACTCTGAGACACAACGCCAGTTCCAGAGCTTGCCATATATGAACTGAGGTTTCTGCTGCAAGTGGACCACCATTCAACTTTTCTCCAAACCACCCTGCTTCTGCCATTCTCTTACAGATGATGTTTCTGAGAGAACTCTCCAATAAACATGCCTGTAAATTTCTGCTTCAGAATCTACTTCCTAGGGAAACCAACTTAAGACAGGCACCACTGACTGAAAGACCATCCTGATTTGAAAGATGTTAACGTAGGGTGTGGGATAATGAGCGACTTAAAATTGTTGAAACACTATAAATGGAATGAGAGGGTCACAGAGAAGTTTTGAAATTTAATAAAGTACCACAACTTACCACTACAAGTACCTTATGTGAGGAAAGGGTTGACCATCATCTGGGTCAAAGCAGAGTAAAGACATCAGACTAGAAAGCAAAAGCCCAGAAACAGATCACCATGAGAAGGTAAACTGTCCTAAGATCTGCTGTTATCTGGGACTTTGAACTTCAACAAGGCACATAATTGAGTAGGGGACTTGGGGTGGGGGAGGGTGGCAGGAGGTGAGAGTCAAACCAATTTCATCTAAAAATTAAAAGTCAGGAGGTCCTTGCTGACACCTAAATTACAAAAAAATACTTAAAGAGGGGCACCTGGGTAGCTCAGTTGGTTACACGTCTGCCTCTTGATTTCAGCTCAGGTCCATGATCTCGGGGTCGTGAGACAGAGCCCTGCATCAAGCTCCACGCTCAGCATGGAGTCTGCTTGTCCCTCTCCCTCTGCTCCTCCCCCACCTCGTGCACACACTCTCTCTCTTTAAAATAAATAAATAAAATCTTCAAAGAGAGTGAGAGAGAGATCCTCTGGCTCTTATGTTTTTTAAAATAAATACTTAGAGACTTACTAAAAAATCTCCCCCAACCCCCAAAACAACCAAGTTAAATAAATCAAAGACCTGGGGAATACTAGCTGAAACCTTATCTAAACAACCACTGAGTAAACTAATGGACCTACTCAGTCACTCCCAAGTTCAATTCTTCTTATACAACAATAAAATATAAAATAATACTAACATGAGCTTCTTCAACAAGTAGAATAAAAGAGAGTCCATGTTGGTGGCATAAGAAATACTAATACAGGAAATCTTATTAATTGAAAGCTAATCCCTGCTGCCCAGGTAATTTCCATACTAAAATGTATACATTAAATAAAAGGAGACTGAGCTATAAACAAAAACTATAGAATGTCATTGTTTATAAAGAATTCTGAGATTTCTATTTTCAGAATGACAAACAAGCCACTGACTTATCTAACTGAAGCACGGTTAGTTGTTAATAGGGTTAATATCTATGCCTGTGCTGCACTGGACAGTGAGGTTTGTAAAATTTCATTGTCAGAGCTTCCAATGAGCAGAAATAAATAATGTACGAAAACCTTTTGTTATGTATGACATAGGCTATACACGAAAAATGAACTTTTTAAAAAATGACATACTTTGAAACACTTCTGAAGAGCAACTTATGTAAGTACAAATTAGCCAGTGAAATTTTGGCAGATATAATTACAGGAAATTTTGCCAGAACATGTCTAATGCAATTTTTCAAAAATACTTCCAGGACTTTTTGTAAGCCTAAGAATTCCAAATCTAAGGTCCCTTCAAAATGATACTTTTGGTTTCACTGAATCATGACAATGTTCTGGGGCATTAGAGAAAAAAAGCCCTTCATCAGTAACATTTGCATCTGTATACATCTCCAAAATGCTAAAGAAGTCTAATCTAATCTCATTTCTCAAATATGACAAAATAAAATTCTAAAATGAAAGTTAGTAATATTCAACTACAGTATCTTTTGTACTCAAATATAAATTATTCAATACTAATTTGTCCAACAAAAATGTACTGGTTATCTATTATTTAAAGATACAAAGATTCATTTATTCATTGAGCAGGTATTTATTAAATGTAGCCAATGTGGAGAATTGTATATCCCGGGGAGAAAAGAAGAGCTTATTATTCCAAGGAGCGTAAGGATAGGATAAAAGAAAAAACATTCAGTCCATTCTTGTTATTCACAGTAGTTATATTCTATAAAGTCACCAAGAACACTAAATTAGTGAATACTGAACTACTGCTCTTAGGGGAAAGACGGCATTAGGGTTCCTACAATCCTCTGATGATAATATTTTTGTCAACCAAATAATACGTAACTTTGTTTCCTGCATGTTTCTGTTTAAAGACACATTATTTAATATATATTGTTGATTAACACTGACCTCACAGCCAATAACACTACAACTCATGCCTGAATGAAACTTATCTAACATACATATTTTCTCCAAAATGCTCATCACTGCCTTCTTGCACTGACAAACACTACATAGCACTTTAGCATTACACTCGGAGGTCACTTGAACAGTGAAATCACCAATAAAAAGCACAAAAATGTGAAAAACATAGCACCACAAAAAGGATACTTGTTTACAATATTAGAGTTGAAACAAGAAAGCAGAGCATTGCCTTGTTCAACCTCAGTTGGGAACGTGTACATCAGAGGACTCCAACTTTTTGTCACCTTGTGCATGTCCATGAATGACTGCAAAGGCTGTGCAAGTATTAATTTTGAGGTTACAAATAAATTTTAGCAAGTAGGCAAACTCGCAACTGCAGAATCTGCAAATAGTAAGGATCAACTGTATAGTATAAATATTGAGAGCAGAAAGTTACTTTAGAGATAGTATTTCCAATGTTTTCCTTTTTCAGATCAGAAATGTATAGGGTGTTGCATGATATAGGCAAGGTCAGAGTCTAATTAATGAAGGTCTCCAAACCAAAAACACGGCACTTCACATAGAACAAAGAATATCAGGATAGCTTAACTGGCTTTGCAGCAAACTAAAACATTAGTAAATTATCATGGCTGTGCTATACTTCACCGTGTGGTTAGTCTTATTTTCCACGATTCCCCTTTATTTACATACTAGAAACAGAAAGAGGTGCTGTCCCTCTAACCCAATAGGGAAATACAGGACTTCCCTAGTTCTCCTCGTAACTTGTAGCCAGTATCAGATTAAAAAACTCTGCATCTTTCTGGCAACCTATACCTATATTTTGAGGGGTGGGGAAGTGATAAGAAAGAATGTATCAGGGAAGAGATAGAGCCGAATACAGTGAGGAGTACTTTTCCTTCTTAGAGGAAATCCATACAGTTGCATCAGGTATCCAGGAGGACAGAAGTGCCCGATAAGGAAATCCACATTAGTCTACCCTTCAGAGCCAGTGGCTTAGCAGAAAGTCTAGGAATTGGTCTCTCTTGAAACTTCAGCTTGATCTTGTCAAAGTTAAAATAGGGGATGACAACTAGTTGAACGTAAGGACAGGTTCTGGAACCAGGTTCAAAACACTATATTATATTAGAAAATTTAGCAGTTAAACATCAAAACTGATGAGCTTTGACAACTTTCTTTTCTAAAACATATTGGGATTCACTATACAAGGAACAATGAAAATAGCCAGAATGCAAAAGATGGGGGAAAAGAAAAAGGAGAATTATTTTGATGGACCAAAGTCTAACTGGCATGCAAAGTGATAGGTGATTACAATTCATTTAAAAAGAGTAAATTTACTAAATTAAAAGGAATCTAGTGAAATGTTTATGGTTTCCTAACATGAAAGAAGGACAAGCATAAGTGGTAACTTGCCAATATCAGAATTTTAAAGTACAATATATTTCTCAATGCAGACAGATGCACGGAACAAAATAACTATCCTGGACAGATGTCAGTATATATAAAAATGTGGTGCAAAATACAAACTATGTCATACTAGATCAGAAGAAAGCTGAATATTTAAAAAACAAACTAAACTTGAATCCAAAGGGAAATTCTCAGTTCTCATTAAGTTGACTTTTAGACATCATTTGACCAAGGTCATCACTTCTAATTCCTTGCTAAGTTTTTTCCAACAGTCTTTTTTGCTGATTCCTCCTCTTCTCCCCAGCCTCTAAACGTTGACAGGTCCAGAGCTTAATCCTTCATCTATTCTTTATCCACATTTCTTCCTTTAGCTGTATAATCCAGTCTCATAGCTTTAAATTCCATGTGTATCTCCAAAATCCTAAACTCTTTATACTCATCAGCTACTTAACATTTAGAGATGGATAACTACTACACTATCAAACTCAAGATATTTAAAACTGGACTCTAAACCTTTCTTTCTACACCTACTCTTCCCATATTCTTCCCAATTCTTGGATGATGGCAACTTCATTCTAGGGCTCAGGCAAAAATCCTAGAGTCAACCTTGACTCCTCTCTTTCTCTCACACCTGTCAGCTCTATATATCAGTTATGGTTTAATCTGGGGAGTAGAACTATCCAGTGATACGCAACCAGGAAGTGATTACAAGGATTAGACCTTACACCACTGTGGGAGAAATATATGAGTAAAGATCACAAAGGCGATGATTAAAGGATCTGAGAAAAGTCATTAACCAGGGACCATTAAGGGCACTTGTAAAGAAGTCTGTGGAAGCCTGGGGCCTTTGTGTTTGATGACAGCAGGGCACACAACTGGGGAGAAAATGTGGATATGAACTGGAGAAAAGGGAAATCCCCAAGAACAAACTAGAACCATGTCCATTTTTTACTGCAACTACACTTGATGTTGGTGACCTGAAGAATCTGCCTCCCTTTCCCAGAGCTGTACAGGTACCTGGCCCAGAACTCAGAGAAGCTAAAGGAGGAGATGGGGGCCAGTGGCTTGGACCAATTACTGTCCTACACCAATCAGGTAAGTCAGAAAAGCAATGATAATGTGCACATCTGAATGTAATAGCTACTACTACACTTCTGCCATTCAAGTATCACACATTTCTTAAGGCCAGCTCTAACCTGCTACCAAACAAGGAATGGAATTCTGGGAAATGTAATTTTAATTCAGCTAAACTAAAAAAAAAAATCACCAGGGTGCCCCAGTGGCTCAGTTGGTTAAGTGACTACCTTCAGTTCACGGCATGATCTCAGGGTCCTGGGATTGAGTCCTGCATCAGGCTCCCTGCTCAGCGGGGAGCCTGCTTCTCCCTCTTCCACTCCCCCTGCTTGTGCTCTCTCTCTTGCACGTGCACTCTTTCAAATAAATAAATAAAATCTTTAAAAAAAAATCACCATACTTTACCTCCAAAAGCTATTCAGAATCTGACCATTTCTCACCATCACCAATGTTACTACCCTAGTCCTACCTCACAAGAACTCTAGCCTGGTTTCCTGCCATAACCTCTTAATTGGTTTGCCTGATACTTTCTTGTCCATTCTCATAACAGCCAGAAGGATTCTTATGAAATATAAGTCAAATCATGTCACTTCTCATTCCAAAACCCTGCAATGCCTACTTCCCTCAGACTAAAGGCTGAAGTCCTTCCATCAGCCATAAGGTGAGATTCCATAGGGTCTAAACTCTATATCTTACTCATATCTTGTCACAATGGCCACCATGCTGATGGAGTCTTTTGTTCCAGCTTTTTCTTTTGTCTGTCTTTTGTCTGTCTTTTTCTTTGTTCTTTTGATTCTTCCCCATACATCAGTTTGACTAGTTCCTTCACCTCTTTCAACTCTTTGCTCAGATCTTACTTCACCAATTAGACTTCAACTTGTTCTCGCCTGGCTGGCTCAGGCAGTTAAGCATCTACCTGACTCATGATTTCGGCTCAGGTCATGATCTCGGGGTCTTGAGATCAAGCCCTGAGTTGGGCTCCATGCTCATGAGGGAGTCTGCTTGAGATTCTCCCTTTTCCTCTGCCTCTCCCCCCAACTCACATGCACTCTCTCAAATAAATAAATCTTTTTTTTAAAAATACTTCAGTGTGTCCTTCCTCCCCTCCAACCTAGAACACTCGATCCTTTACTTATTTAAAAAAAAATTTCCAAACATTAACTGCCCTTCAACACATTATTTAATTCACTTATTTGTTATAGTTATTGTCTGTCTCTCTTGGCTAAAATGTAAATTCCATAAGGCAGGGATCTGATTCTTCACAAATGCAGCACAGTTCTTAAAACAGTTACTGGCAAATAAGAGGGTGTTCAATATTTATTTGCTTAACAAATGAATCAACTGGAGTTCGAAGAGGAGGGAAGAAAGGAGGTAGTTGTAATACTTGAATAAATAATGGCAGTAATGTTCAGAACTGATAAAAAACATACATATATTTTCCAGAAGCCTAATAAATTCCAGTTAGGAAAAAAAATTCACATCTACATTCATCACAGTGAATCTGCAGTACACGAAAGGCAAACATTGTCTCTTAAACAGAAAGAAAATAAAGGTCCTCTTCAAGGAGACAATTACACTAACAGCTGATTTCTCAACTGTAAAAATGTAAGCCAGAAGACACTGGAAGAAAATCATCTATACCCTAAAGAAAAAATTCATTTACTTCAAATTCAATGTCCAATGAATAAGGATAAAATAAAGACTGTCATAAAAACAACTGAATTGGCTACTAGAAGAGCTTAAAAGAAATGTTAGAGGATGTGACTATTGGTAGAAGTCTAGTAATTTCAGAGTAGAAAGTATAAGAAGCAATGCATAACAAAAGAAATTATAAATAAAAAGGAAAACAATCAAATATGATTGTACATAATAAAAATAATAATGTCTTCTGGACTTTACTATAAAAAAAGATAGAAAAAAGTCAACAACAACACATAAATTGGAATGGGGTGATCAAAGTACACTACTTGGAAAGGTAAAGATGTCAACTTTAGATTTACTGAGTTAGATATGCATGCTAAAATTTCTAGAGTAACCATCAAAAGAACAACATTTCAAATTGAGCAGGGAAAAAAAATCTATCAAAATAAAAGAAGGCAAGAAAGAACAGAAAAGGTAAAACACATAACACAAGAGGGCAAAAATTTTTCACATGTATGACTAATTCAGATAAGTGTAAGTAAATAAGCAAAATGCTTCATTTAAAAGATAAAGAATGTTGAAGTATAACCAAAAAAATAATAAATTCAGCTAAATGCTATTTCTAAGAGATAAGTCTAAAGATATCAAGAAAAAGGAAGATTAAACTTAAAAGATAAACAATATATACCAGGTGTATTCATTTGCTAGGGCTTCCATAACAAAGTACCATAAACTTGATGGCTTAACACAACAGAGATTTATTGTCTCACAGTTCTGGAGGCTAGAAACCTGAAATCAAGATATTAGCAGGGCCATGCTTCCTCAGAAAGCTGTAAGAGAGAAAGAATCCTTTCTTGTCTCTTCCTAGCTTCTGGTGGTTTGCTGACAATCCTTGGCACTTCTTGGTTTACAGTAGCAGCACTTCAACCTTTGCCACCATCATCCAAAGGGCATTCTCTCTTCGGGATATCTCGGTATCTCTTCTCTTATTCTATCTCCTCTGATGAGACCAGTCATATTGGATTAAGGGCCCACCCTACTCTAATATAACCTCATCTTAATTTATACCTTAATTACACCTACAAAGACCTTATTTCCAAACAGGGTCACACTCACAGGTACCAGCGTATTCAACATACCTACTACACCAGGCAAACAGTAACCAAAACGAAAGGGGGGGGGGGAGAAAGGAAGAGGAGAAGAAGAAAAGCTGGCAGAGTTCTAGTAATATCTACTAACATCAGATAATGTACTATGTGAGAACAAGGGTATTACAGTAAAACCAGTGAGGGGCTATTGCAGTAGTCCAGGTAATAGAGAATGCTAGTTTGAACTAAGATCGTGTCTACGGCACAGGGGAAAGTCAACAGATTTAAGCAATATCCAGGAAGTAAAACTTACAGTAATTCATATAATAACCAGATAAGGAAGATAAAGATGATTTATAGGTTTCTGGCTTATGAAACTGGTTGAAACATGTTACCAATCTCTGTCTTCTAGCTAGAGTAACTTTCTAAAACACAGATAATATTATTTTTATAGTCTTCACTAACTCTAATTCTTTACTCTGGCTTTCTTTGTCTATCACAATCTGGGCTTGGTCTACTTTATTCAAATCTCCACTTCTATAAACTCTAGTTATTCAATAAATAGTTCATGTGATTTCATGACTTCTTTCAGACTAAAAATACTTTATCTTAAATGCCACACCTATGTATTTACAAAGTCCTACTCAAAGGAACCATCTTCTTTGGGACCTTCTTTCTGCTATGACTGATAATTAAAATATTTTTATATGTAATATAAGTTGCCTGGACCCCTGTAGTACTTTATTCACACTGAGAGTACTGTATTTGTCACACTGATGTTTATCTATATCTGTCCCTCCAGTCAAGCTACTCACACCTTCAGAGTAGGGCTCATCCATCCTTTTTATTCCCAGCACCTAACAATGTGGTTTGCACATAGTTTTCAATAAATGCTTACTGAATAGTGATTAATCAGTTATAACTAGCACTGCTACTTACTACGATGAAAGTCTAAAAGTAAATGGAACACAAATAGGATTGTGATTTTTTTCTTTTTTATAAAATAAGATTTTGAAAAAGATGAATAAAGGTCTTTGTTTCTTAGTAATGAATTCATGCAATTTATAGCTAATTTATTCTAAACTCCCTCGAGACCACGTAATAAGGTCTATACTTTCTACAATAAACCTATATTTAAATGCCCAAGCAATTTTTAAATCTATATAATACATATGGCAGGTCTATTTATAAAAATTAAAACATTACCCAAAAGAGGGAAATTTGATGATAAGGAATTCATGTAATTGTATAATGGTCAGTAAAAATATCTTTGATACTAACATGTTAACTTACATGTAGCTTAGATGGTCAATTTCCAAAGAATTAAATGAAAATAAAATGTACTTTTTTAAAAAGCTGCAAAAGCCAGACTTCCTTTGATTACTGAAAATGTGTCTGAAACCTGCAATGGCTTCTCTTTATCAATATGAACTAAAGCATCTTTAAGCTATAGATATACAAAACTTCCAGCTGATAGAGGTTTCTAACTAAAAGAATATAAAGTAGTAATTTAATACAAATACAATTATTACATCTGTAGTGTTACATTGGACAATGCTGGTGTAGTATATGAACATTTAGAAAATCTAAAGCTTCAACTGCTATTATCCAGTGAAATGCATTTCCTACAATTAAGTATAATTTTTAAACAAAAGTCATAAGTAACAGGTGCCAGTATAATAAAATTAAGATATTAAAAATAACCATGAGCACAATCACTACATGTAGATTTGCAAAAATCTTGGATCATAATTGTTCCTACTATTCCATTATTCAATACTTGGAAGTCCAGTTTGCTAAGATAGTTTTCTGATGTACACAAAGAACAAAATGAGCTCTTCCATACCCTCCCCCCATATTCTGTCTCCTGAGATTCAAAGCTTAATATGAGTTCCATTTTCCAGAGATAAAAGGACTGCATTAACAATGATGTGCCCTAGCTTTCTTCTTTTTATAATAAATTACCATATTTATATTTTGATGCTGTCATATGCTAGAGGATATTAAATATCCTCTTGTCATAATTAACTCTTTAAACCAAATTAAATGGCTTGGCTCAAAACAGACTGTGAAAGTTAAAAGAATATAATTATATTGCTAATTATTTTGCAATTATTTTAATAATCAGAGCTATTTAATTTATTCCATAATTGATTTAAATTGAGAAATGTGGTGGGTAAAGAGCTCAAATCTTTCCTCCTTTAAGGTACAAACAAGAATTTGAATTTGAGGTATTTGGCAATATTTAGTAACCTCACAAATACTTCAGGCCAAATCCTAATACAAAAAATATAACCAACTGCTAATTTTAACAATTCTATCCATAATTATATCAAATATGAGCCAGTGGGCTTAGGGATATTTTTATTATAAACACAATTGTTTCTGCAGTAGAGTAATGAAATGCCATGGAAAATAACTTTCCTTTATATATATAATACAAACAAGTCTATTTTTAGGAGTAAATATAAATTCTCTACTTTTCAAGGACAATCTAAAAATTTCTGATGACCTAAAGATATTATAAAGATTAAAAAGTCTTTGTATATGCTCTGAAAAAAAAAAGTTTCTTAGAAATAATAAACAGAAATAACAAAATTAGTACTTCAAATTAACTTGGGATTGTAATAAATATACAAATCAATGAGAACTGTTATAATGTAACCTTTTATTTCCCCCAACATTAAGGTGGTTATTTATTTTTTGCAAATTAAACCATAATAGAAAGATTTACGGTTATGAGAAAATACCAAATAAGCACACTTAACAATATTATGTACAAATATACTTGAACTTAGAGAAAGATTCTGAAAAAAGGATAAAGTCAAGGTATGAAATGACCACTAATGAGCACCAGAGCCAGGTGAAATAGGGATGAGTTTAAGTAACTGTTAAAAATCTGATAATAAAATTAAAATATAAATCCCAACAAACTTTTTGAAAGATATATAAAGAAAAAATAAAAACACAATGCACATGATTTATATCTAAAAGGTAGACTGAAGTAAGTCAAGCAGAGAAAAGACAATTATCATATTGCTTCACTCATATGTGGAACATAAGCAATAGCACAGAGGACCATAGGGGAAGGGAGGGAAATCCAAAGGGGGAGAAATCAGAGAGGGAGACAAACCATGAGAGACTATGGACCCCAAGAAACAATCTGGGGGGAGGAAGATGGAAGGAGAGTATAACAGGGTGATGGGTATTGAGGAGGGCACATGCTGTGATGAGCACTGGGTGTTATACTTAACTAATGAATCGTTGAACACTGCATCAAGGACTAATTATGTACTAGACAGTGGCTAACTGAACATAATAAAAAAAATTAAAGTAAAAGGGTAGATTGTACTGACAAAGAGCAAGAGAAACAGGGGAGTAGCTAAACAGCATATCAAGCTTCTTTTTTTTTTAAAGATTTTATTTATTTATTTAATTGACAGAGAGAGAGAGAGACAGCGAGAGAGGGAACACAAGCACGGGGAGGGTCAGAGGGAGAGGCAGGCTTCCCGCGGAGCAGGGACCCCGATGCAGGGCTCGATCCCAGGACCCTGACTGAGATCATGACCTGAGCCGAAGGCAGTCGCTTAACCAACTGAGCCACCCAGGCGCCCCCAAGCTTCTTGTTTTACACACAGGAGTCTCAAGAGAGTTTCACTCTAGAGTGGGACAGAGTTTAAAAGGCCTCTGATAAACTTAAGGGTGATTACAAATAGAAATAAAAATAGAATACACAATATTAGACAGTAACAAAAATCTCTATTCCTTCTGTTATGGACTGCATATTCATATTCCCTTATGTTGAAATGTAATCCCCAATGTGACGATATTCTGAGGTGGTGCCTTTGGGAGCTCATGAGGGTGGAGTCCTCATGAATAGGTTTAGTGCTGTTATAAGAAATGGGCAGGGGCACCCGAGTGGCTTGGTCGGTTAGGCATCTGACTCTTGATCTCAGCTCAGGTCTTGATCTAGGGGTTGTGAGTTTGAGCCCACGCCTAGTGTGGAGCCTATTTAAGAAAAAAAAAAATTGTTTTCTAATTGAAAAAAATTTTAAAAAAAAAAGAAGAAGAGGAGGAGGAGGAGGAGGAGGAGGAGGAGGCGAGACAGCTAGCTCCCTCTTTTTCTGCCCTGTGAAGATACAATGAAACTGCGACCTGGAAGAGGGCCCTTTACCAGAACCAAACTATGCTGGCACCCTGATCTCAGATGTCCAGCCTCCAGCCTGTGAGAAATTGTTGTTGTTCAAGCCACCCAGTCTATGGTCTATTGTTACAGCAGTTTGACCTGACAGAGTGGGGGGAGGAGGAAAGGGGGTTATGCAGGAATACTTTTCTGATCATAATTTATGAAACAAGGAATAAAACACAATACATAAATATATTTTTAAAAGTCAAAAAAAGGCAGAAAGACTACCTGAAAATTAAAAATAAAAGATTAAAGATCATAAAAGATGATAATTTAAAATGTCTGACTCCTCATGTCCAACTCCAAATTATCAGCCTTTTTTTGAGCCAACTAAGTATCTTTTGAGTATGGAATTTGAAGGCTTCCTGTCAAGGGAAGTGATTTGTGACTTTCTCCTACATGGGCTAAAAAGAGCCACAAGATGAAGACTTAAAATTACCAAATCATGGGGAAAGTACACACCACAGAAATCTATGAAAATCCTAGAGACAAGGGAAACATTGGCCCCAAAGGTGATGTGCCTGGCCTTCCTGGCCCATTAGAAGCTAAGGCTGAAAATGTCTGTAGCCTGAGATGGGAGAATGTGCAGAATAAGGAAGCAGGGAGGCTTTCCCTTTTAGTGCAGAGAACTAGAAACCTCTATATAATTGATGCAGTGGGATAAAGAACACCTATTTTTCCTTCTTGTGTGGGCCGCCACCATTTACAGCACTCCAAAAGCTAGACCTGTACCCCAATGAGCCAATAAAGAAAAATAAGAACAAGATAGCCCATAAAGGGAGGAAAAAGGATCAAAGTGACATTAGACTTCTCATCTTTAACAATGGAGCCAAAAGACAATAAAAAGAGAGAAAACAGCTGCACCTCAGGAATTCTAGTGAGACATGATTAACCTGTCAGGAAAAAGAAAGATATGTGCAGATATGCACAAATTAAGAGTAATATATAACCTATGCTAATATTGAGAAACTTACTCAAGAAAAATACTCTTGAGAGAAAAATACTCTTGAGAGAAAAATACTCAAGAAATTATTAACCAGAGAACAAATGAATTCTGAACAAGAAACAGAAAATGAAGGAAAGAGAAAATTGGTAGGCAATGAATCTTACAATATATAAATGCTATTAAATTTAAATTAGATAATGACAAACTGGAAATGTGCAGTGCAACAGTTAAAAAATACATTCTTGAAATAAAAGGGGTATGCATGGTTTTAAGACAAATTCTAATAAAACATAACAAACAAACAAACAAACAAAAAAAAAAAAACACAAAAAACGGCCTTGAAGCAAAACTATTAAGATGTTCATAGTATCTACAAGATTGGGTTCGGGAGAATTTCTGGTATTATTCCAATAAAACTTAGGGTGGGGACGGTAGTGAGAATAAAAACATTGCAAGAATTTCATCTGGAGAAACAGAGAAAGGTAAAGCATTAGAAAGTATTCCAAGTTTCTGATGTAATGGTGGGCAGTGGGGAGTGAAGAGACCATCTTGGTAGGGGAAATAGTTGGTATCTTATTTTCAAATAATACAGAAATATGTATCTAATTATGAATGTAGGAAAAGGAAAGGTAACCGCTAATATAATGAAAAAAGTATCATATAACTCCTAAGTTAACAAGGAGGAAAATGCAATGAATATTAATGTGATCAAACAGAAAGGTTTTTTTAAGGGGAAAAAAGGTAAAATAAATAATAAATATAAATTAAGGTGGAAAGAATAAAACCAAATACCTTAGCACACTAATTTTGAATGAACTAAATTTTCTGGTTAAAGGTGGCTTAAAGAACAAAATTCTCTTGGCTAAAAACTGAGTTAAATAAAACCAAACACATTTTCAAGAACAAACTTAAAGTAATAGAATTTCTCCAACAAAGAATTTGGTTTGATGTTTAAAAAGAATGAATATATTGACCATATACAAATCACACTTTATCACTGCATTCTTAAAATGTATCTACAAAATTCAGTAAGATGGCAGCAAAACTCAGAGTATGTGGTTTTGAAGTTTCTTCTAGCTTGCTCATTTGAAGCTAAGTGCTAGCAATACGAGGGAAACTGTCCAGACTGAAAGTTGTAGAAAATGTGAGATGGAAAGTAGGGGAGCGGGGATCACTAGCTTTCTAGAATTCTTGTACCCTCAGACTGAAACCCTAGAAAAGTTATCTAATTTGATTATTAAAAAAATTGTCTTTAACTAGATGTTAGCTCAACAACGGACATCTACCATACCACATTGCTACATTATCCACTGATTTCATAAAAGGACTAGTCATCAAATATGCACAGCTGCACTGTCAGTGTGTAACAATGACTGGTCCCTGCCTATGTGTGATCATGTATTTCCTATGTCCCAAAGCCAGAAGATCTTAGCATGATAGCTGTAGTTGTGAACTACCACAGGGAAACAAAAAAGATAAAGGGGCAAAAAAACACCCAACAAATTCAAGAAAAAAGAAAGCATAAGAGGTAATATTAGTATCAGACTAGAAGGAATTTAGGGTTAAAGGCAATAAAAAGAATAAAGAGGTACATGATATAATGACAGAAGCCATGATCTGGGCAGAAATATCAATTTTAAAATCTGAACATTTCAAGCAGCATGGGCTCTAAATATAAAGGTAATAGATATGCAAAGAGAACTTGGTTATAATGTAAGGCTTCAAAACACCTCTTATAAAAGGGGAAGAACTAGGAAAGGGAAAAAGGAATTCACTAATTCAGTTTTTAAAAACTCAATTTAATAAATACAAAGAAAATGTTACATTCCTCAAGTAGTGAAATAACGTCAGTATGTCCAAGGTATATCTAGAAAAGTCAACACATGATACTGAAGACAAGGTTAACAAAATAAAAATTTTTTAAGTCAAGATTTTACAAGCAAGATTTTCTAATTAAAATTCAGTGAAAACAGGATAAAAACAAAAGGCAACAAAATGTGCCTGGTTAAAAAGATAAAAAATTTTTCTTTTTGAAATTATACCATAGGATTTTGACAATATTTAAACTTAAGTAACACCTTGGACAAATTAATCCTAAACTGTGAAATTTTCCAACCTCAGGCTCCAAAAAGCAACTTTTACTTATCTTTACAAGTTTAAGTAACAGCCTTAGGTACCTCCATCTGTTATATAAGCATTTGTATTTTGTTAAGTTCCAGTATGCCATACGTTAGACATGATTATTTGCGTGATTTAAAAGATTTAAGGGGGTGTCTGGGTGCTCAGTCGTTAAGCGTCTGCCTTTGGCTCAGGTCATGGTCTCCTGGGATCCAGCCCCACATCAGGCTCCCTGCTCAACAGGAAGCCTGCTTCTCCCTCTCCCACTCCCCCTGTTTGTGTTCCCTCTCTTGCTGTGTCTCGCTCTGTCAAATAAATAAAATCTTAAATATATATATATATATATATAAAGATTTAAGAACTATTTTAAATGGATTTCAAATCTATTTTTCCTTATTATACCTCAAATTCAGTTATCCCAGAACGTTCTTACTCATTTGATAGTTTTTTCCACTATACTGCAGCTTTTAAAAAAGGTGAAGATGTTCCCTCCTCATAAGGAAGAGGAAAATAAAAAGCTCTTAAGTGATTCATGTTTGGTAGAAGTGTTTGTGAATTGTTCCATAATAAGTAAAAGCCTGTTTGACAGAAAATTACCAAAATTAATTTTATAACAGTGTTGTAATAACTGTAATTCAGAAATTCAATTTAGAAAATATTCACTGAATATACTCCAGTGCCTGGCAAATAGGAAAGAACAAATGAATGAATGTTCAACAAGGAAAGGGTTAGCAAAGAAGTAGAGGAGGCAACCTTCTCAGATATTATACTTTTGTTGCAAGGTGTATATTGCTTCAGGTTATACCTGATCTCCTGAAATCATATGCATCATTTTATGCATATATTCCTCAGATTTTACCTTTTATAACACTGACATATTTAAATAATATAAACTCTTTTTTAAAAACATAGAATGTTCTACATTTTGGATCTGTTTAATGTTTCCTCATTGTTAGACTCAAGTTATATATCCACAGTCAGAATACCAGGTAAATGAAACACATGATGCCCATTTTCCCCTCACTGCTAACGTTAATTTTGATAAGCCAGTCATGGGGTTATCCAATTTCTCAACTGAATAATTACTATTCTTCCCCTTGTTAAGTTAGAGACAATCCATAGATAGATATTTCACAACCATAAAAATATTCTGCTTCTCATAAAAATTTCTCTCCTGGACTTAGCATCCATTGATTATACTTGCTTGAGCAAATCTTCACTATGATGGTGGCAAATGTTTTCCAACTCCAAGATTCCTTCCACATGTACCAATGAGCATTCTACTCTAAGCAAGACTACCTTTTCTCCCCATTTATTATCAGTATGGGCTCATGGATTCCAATTTTTATCAAGGTTTGTAATTCATTACTATCCTTCATTGTTTTGGTACTCATACTGTCTTAGAGTTGGCCAGTGGGAGTCACTTTTAGTTAGCTCCTGTATCCTTTCAACATGCCCCAACTTTCCTTTTCATCTTTTTGACTACTTTCTTACTTTCTGGCATAAAAAGATGTTCTAGGGTCATCCTTCAACTTCTGTGCTTAGTCCTACAATAAGCCACCTTTGAGGATATGTGGTTCTCTTTAGTAGGAAATGATATTAGAAAGCAGCATCTTGGTGCTAAACTCATTATAACTGAGGCATCTGCTTCTAGGTTTTATCAGGAGACAGAGCTAGGAAAAGTATTTACTTGTGTGTACCACCCACAAACAAACATACGTACACACTTAGATATGTTTATATATGCTTATATATTTGTATATGTGTGTGCACATATATACATATTCTATTATTTTAAAAATTCTAATCCATTCCACAGAATTCTTCACTGCCTTCTTCTATTCCATATTTTTGTCTTCCTCTTTCCTCAATGAGAACCCTGACTCCTAACACAAGTACTCATTTGTTCAATCCCTAACACTTCTAAAACAGTTTTACATTTCTAAATCCATTACACTGTGAAAAACAAATCTACTAAAAAAAGAGTTCAAAATTTGTTTACAGTCCTCTCCATCTCACCCCTCCAGAGGGCCTACAGTCGAACAGTATGTTCATTAAGTTACCTAAATTCTCCCCCACACCCTGAATGTGACTGATTCAAGTAGGAATTTAAATAGTATTAAATCTATACAATATTTCCCAGAGGTATCTACCAAGTGACAAACTTCTCATAACATAAAAGCTAACTTAGAGAAAAATTGCAATTAAGGAAAACGTACATTAGATTAGAGCAAAAGACACAAGCAAAAGGTTCTCATTGTAAAGAATAATTTAAAATGAATAAATATAAAAGTTAAACTCCAAAGAACCAAGTGATGAAACAAAGATGATACCAATTTCTCTTTTAAATTAATAAGTGAAAGGAAGTAATTTGACTCCAGAGAAGTCACATGCAGATGTTTTGAAACCACATGCTCCTTTTCTCCTACTAGTTACTCATAGGCACTTTGACGATGATATTTATTTTTGGTAGATGGACTGAGAAAGATTTTCTGTGATGAAATGAAAGCGTTAACAGGAATTAGTAATACCTACTATAGAAAGCCAGGCAGAGGAACTGTAAAGTCAGCTGTAGCTCCTCCTTTCCTCTCCCAGCCCACACTGGAAATAAAACATAATCAAGAATTTAATACAGAAACCCGCCAAAGGACTAAAATCCAAGGAATCATTTGTCTTAAAAAAAAAAAAAAAAAAGTTCAGGTGATGAGAATATTTCAAATAAGGTAACTAAAGCAGTTACTATGGGCCATTTGTTAGAAGATGAAAATAGCCATTGTTACATACCAAAAAAAAAAAATATGACCAACTATATGCCAAATAAATTAGTCATTAAGTATGCAATAACACTGGCTATATTAGTGTTTTTATCTCTAATTTCACTTAAAATAATTTTAATGACATATAAAATAAAAGTTAAGCGTTTCATTCCAAAACAGAGGCAGGAGAGGAAAAAACAAAAGAGAAAAAGACTCTGCTCAGCAAAGAAATGACTTTTTCCCAATAGTTCATTAGCTTTATTCTTGCTGACTTAATCCTTTCTTATATAAGAACATTTCTTTCAACACTTGGAATATTTTACACTCTAATTTCCTTCTTAAAAATAAAAACACTAGTTCAAATAAGCATGAAAAAGAGAATTAATCATTCTATTTTTTAAATAAACCTGAGCAAAAGAAAAAAAAAACACTCTAGTCAGCAGAGTAAGAGGACATTTTCATACATTTTCAATAGGAGGTAAAGTAAAATCATATAGTTGATTGTACTGATTTCATTGTGCTTGCTATTAAGCTGGATTTCTCAACTTCAAATGCACAAACCTAAACAGGTTAAAGACCTGAGCTCCTTACTAGAAGGGAGAGGCCAAGTCCCCTTGAAGAAGGACCTAGCAACACTACCTCAAGTATATATAGTATAAATCCACCATTGGCAAACAACAACCCGCAGGCCTTCTCTATCTTAGCACCTGCTTTTGTAAATAAAGTTTTATTGGAAACAGCCACACTCATTCATTTACATATTGTCTGACTGCTTCTGCACTACAATGGCAGAGTTAAGTAACTGAGATAAAGACTGTATGGCCTGCAAACCCAAAAATATTTACTATCTGGCCTTTTATTAAAAAGAAATGTGCTGACCCTTGCTGTAAACCTTCATGGAATTATTCTTCAAAACACTGGCAGTGCTTGCTAGGGTGATTACGCACTGGAAAAAAGAAATATTCAGACCAGTCAGGGACCCAGATATGCACTTTAAACTGACATTAATTATCAGGGACAGAAAATGCCATCATGGTCCGTCAGTTAGAGAGCTTAGGGTGATCTGGTGACAAATGGGTTTCCGGCTCAAGTTTAAATCTAAATAGGACAATATGTCCACGGATGTAACCTGTGGTTATTTTCCAGTTCCTGAACGTATAATTGGAAGAGAAATATTTGGCAACTGGAAGAATCTCCACCTTGGCTCTCTGACCCAAGGCATAAGCATCACTATACGAAGAAAAACCAAATGAAAGCCCCTAGAACTTGTACTCCCTGCCACAGATGTAAAGCAAAAGCAATAATGCATCCATATCCTCAAGACAGGTGCAGAGATCAGTGCCACTATCCAAGACTTAAAAAGATGTTGGAGTGATAAATATCAATTATATATCCATTTAATTTACCTGTTTAGCCTATACAAAAGGTGGGTGATTGTGAAGATTACAAATTACCACAAATTCAATCAGGCTGTGACACCAAATGCTGTGGCTGTTTCTGATGTGCTATCTTTAATGAAGCAAATCAACACAATCTGAAATCTTACATACAACTACAAGATGGCAAATATTTTGTCTCTATAGTAACTGAGGTACTATCAGAAGATATTTGCCTTTGCCTGGCATGACCAACAACATAATTCATGGCCATCAACTCTCCTGCTTTTTGCCATAGTATAATTCATAGAGACAGTGGTCATGTTTTCTTAATAAATTTAGTATTTATTATGTGACATGCGGTGGACTAAATGTTTATATTTATTTTCTCATTAAATTTCGACAAGAGATAGGCACTTCTATTATCTACATTATACAGTTGTAGAAACGCAAGAAACACAAAGATTAAATAACCTAAGTAAAGAGGGGCAGACCCGAAACTGAAACCTAAATAGTAAAATCCAGAGCCCCTTTCCTTAAGAGGATCCAGTATACTAAATCTGATGAATAAAAGAACTATTTAGTTTGCACATTTATCCATTTTTTTAGTTGACTGATACTTGGATTGTTTCTACTTTTTGGCTATTATGAATAATATTGCTAAGAAGATTCATGTACAGATTTTTATGTGGATATAGGTTTTCATTTCTCTTGGATATATACCTGTGAGTAGAACTGCTCGTCATACGGTAAGTCTATCTTTAACATTCTGAGGAACTGCCAGAGTGGCTGCACCAATTTACAATCTCAGTGTTTGAGGGCCCCAATTTCTCTATATCCTTACAAAACTGATGCTTATCTTTATTTTTTTCAGAGGCCGTGATCATTCTGACATTACACAGAACAAAACACTGATCCATAACACTGATGACTTCGGACTTACGCTTATTAAAAATGAGGAGGAGGAAGCATAAAGTTCTTCGGATGCCTTAGTAAGACATATGTGAGACAGAAGATGGGAGAGAAAGGGCACCTAGCCTGGGTGGCTCCGTCAGTTAAGCGTGTGCCTTCAGCTCAGGTCATGATCCCAGAGTCCTGGGATCAAGTCCCACATGGGGCTTCCTGCTCAGCAGGGAGTCTGCTTCTTCCTCTCCCTCTGCCCCTCCCCACCGCTTCTTTTCTCACTCTCTCTCTCTCAAGTAGATGAATAAAATTAAAAAAAAAAAAGTTGAGAGAGAAAATATACAAAAATTAAGGGGCTCATTACTGAAGTAAGATTTCTAGGAATCCAATGGTCTAAGACCATCAAATAGCCTCTCCAAAGTGAAAGAGAAGTTACTACATGTACACCATTTACTACTAAAAGGGGGAAGGGGAGTGGGGCACAATGCTTGACAAGTATTTATAAGGGATCAGAGGAAAAGAAAGCTCTGTAAGAAATCCAGGCTGTAGTATAAGCTGTTCTATTACTTGAACCTTATAACCCAGGATATTCTTCGTCCAGACCTTTGGGCAAACTCCAACAAGAGAATCATACCAGTCTTCAGGGCTTTAGAGCAAAACCATGCCATTTCCTAAAGATCATAATTCTTTTGAGAAACAGATCCTAGCCTGTTATTGGACCTTGAAAGATACTGAAGGCCTAATCATGGGAAACAAGTAACCATATGATGACTTAAACTGTCCATGATGAAAGGGGGTACTATTTAACCCACTAAGCCATGAAGTATAGGGACAGTTGGAACAAACTCATTTCTAGGAGATAGTCATGATATCTATCTCTGGGCAATGTTAATCACTCCTCAAATTCGGTCACAGTTGCATACAAATACCTATTACTTAATGACTGAATCGTTAAGTTAGTCAACATCAGCAGTCCTGACAGTGGTCATGAGACCACAGCTGAAACTTCCTTTCTGTCCATTTCATTTTTCCTTTGTTCTGAGATGATCCAGACCTTTTACTTGGTGGGGTGACACAAAACCTTTACTCCAGATAGATTTTATCCTCGGTGGTTTTACCTTTTTTGTTTGTTTGTTTATACAGTTTTTCATTAACTTTTACTGTTGGACATGGAAGTACTAAGAGGCAGAGATACCTCAGAGAATACCCTAGGTTCCAGAAGTAGTCCTTTCTAATGGTTTCTGTAGCAGCAATCCAACTTTTCTTTGGTAATAGATTTGGTCACTTTAGCCAGTAATCAGTCAGTCAATCAATCTCTCTCTTTCTTTCTTTTCACTTGTTGGTTCAGTTACATGAGAAGCACAAAATGGTCAACCAGCAGTTTCAATTTCCAATTCAGTGGACATTCTTGTGTTCCTTGATACAGAAGCATTCTTACTTGCAAACCAAAATTTCTACACCAGAATTGCTGGGATGCGAAACAAAAATTCTGTGAGTTGATAGTTAGAAATCATATTGCAATGAGGACGGTTCTTTGACTCATGTATTTTGGCTAAGGGAGAAACTACACCATATATTTGGATACAGATTTAAAACCATGTCCCACATCCGGTGAGAACACCATCCTTTTATCAAAGTGTGGTCTTCTAACTGGTGTTGCAACTGAATTTTCAGCTGACTATCCTACTGTTCTGTTAAGTCAGCTGCTTCTAGGTGGGAGGGAAGACCAGTGAATTTCAAGGCTATGAGCCTACTGCCCCACTTATTTTTGCTGTGAAGTAAGTTTTATGGCAACCTTTGTTAATGAATAAGGCATCCCATAAGTCCACAGAAGGTAATGTTAGTAGAAATGTTAAAGAGAAAAAAAAAATTTTTTTTAATCTAGAATACTTATGTGATCTAGTAAGGATAAATTGCTTATCTCTGTTACTCTGAATAGTAAGAGAATAAATATATGCATCTCAAGTGAAAGAATATTTTTGCTGTTCTATGGAAATTAAAGTATGTGTAGAATTGAATGGATAAGTAACTAAAGAAGTGTACTGTGCTAATATTAAGCTACTGTCACTTAGTTTCAAACTCATTCTGTATGCTCCAATTTGTTATTCTAGAACTCTTGGTGGGTGAAGGAGGGTACTAAAAGACTAAAGAAGAAAGAAGGAAATTACTCTCTCCCGTTTGAACAAGTTTTCTACCCTGGGGTGACAACTGATTCCAGCAGTACCAGCTGGCTCCACTAAAGTTTTTCCCACAGACCTAAAACCAGCTTCACTGGGCCTCCTCTGAAAAATCAGCACCTGCTAGCCAATACTGTACCCTTCCTCAGGTGTCAAAATTTAGAGCCATAAGATCTATCCTCCAAGATCTTCAGGCAACACCACCACCAGCTGGCAGTAACCTTCTAATGAGTTCAATAGGGCCCCCTCCAAACTTTTATATTTTAGTAATTCACCCTCATTCCTTTTTTCCTTGCATGGTAGGTGCTTCTTACAGTTACTATCTCTTCAACACTTCTTTGCCTTTTAAATTCTTTAATAACTGATTACAATTCTCCATATTAAATTAATTCTGTTAAAATAACTGCTGTGGTTTTTGTTTTCTACTATGCCCAAACTGATAAATCTATTAATATCACATAACTATGTGTGAATATAAAATCAAACAACGAAGTTGGTTGGTAGATGTGAGTTCAGTTTCAAACCTCTAAGAATATCTTGTATCTCAACAGGCTGGACCCATTTGTAGAAGCCATTATTTATGATGTTATTAGCAATTTTCCTAGAAACACACATAAGATACAGAGATCTCAAAAGATTTATACAGTAAAAAAAAGACACCAAATATTTCAATTTCCCTATTATAAGTGATACTTCAATATAATTCTTATAACCCACACCTTTTGGTATTTTTGTTTATATATATATATATATATAAACACATACATTTCACCGTTTAATATTCCTTGAGTGTCTATTATATACAAGTTACCATACTAGGTACTAGAAATACAACTATGCAGAAGACAAATAAGACTTCTCCTTCCACAAAACTTGAAGCATACTTCCTCAGGGTATATGCTACCTTATTGCCCACCAAAAGAGTTGTACCAATTTGCATTCCTATCAAACAAAATAAGAGAATGCCTATTTCCTCACACCCCAATCAACCCAATCAAAAGGAATATTGTTAATATTTGCCAATGTGATGGGTGAAAAATTAAACTTCATTGTTTTAGAATGTTTTATTAGAAAGAACAAATATCTTTATCTTTTCACAGAAAAGTGCAGCTTCTTCCTTCAGAACACTCCCCCCCCCCCACTTGATTATACAGGGCATACTTTTAATCTATGATATAACCACACAGTCTGCCGAGGTTAATGGTTTGATGGTTAATAACTATAACCATCAAAATGACAAAAATAAACCTTTATTAGATTCTATGCTGTATTCTTCACATGTATCATTTTATTTAATCCCTTCCAAACCTCAAAAAGCAGTATTATTTTTGCATTTTAACTCAATAGCTCGTAAATATAAAGTCTATAATATTTGCAGAACCCATATTTACTTTGTTAACTCATGCAATTTTATAGAGTATAAGCAAATCTTCACAACAAGAGATAAGAACTATTACTATGGGCATTTTTACAGATGAGGAAGCTTAGAAAGATTAGCAAGAAAGTAACAGCAGCAAGAAGGACTGAAACTAGGATTTGATTCTATATAGTCTGGACCAAGAACCCATGTTCCTAACCATTAGACCTGTGTTCTTAACCACTATACATATAGCCAAGGTTATTTTAAGATATTTGTTACAAAAAAAAATCTACAAATAAAAGTTTTGTGACTTTATGTTCTTGCTCTCCAGATATTTAACAATTTATGATTACACAAATAAGTTGAAGATATATGTACTTTAAAAGGGAAAAATTAATAGGGATTAGAATCAAATGGGAAATAATTCACATAGAAAACTGAACTTACACAGTTCAGCAAACAAAAGAATTGCAGGAGCAACAAAAAGGAAGTATGGACTTTTAAATCTATTTTAATTAAAACAAAAATGACAGCAAACATTTAAATGCTTACCATGTGCCATCTGTTCTATTTTAAATATATTAGCTTATTTAATCCTTTTAAGTCTTAAATCTTATGAGGTCAATTTCCATTTTATGAATGAGAAATAGAAGGCACAGGAAAAAAGGAATGTGCTCAAGGTCACAGAGCTAATAAGGATATTTAAACAAACGGCAGTCTGACTCCAGAATCTGTGCTCTAAACTACTATGCTATATAAATAGTAAATTTATACTACTCACTATAAGCCACTGACATTGTACTAAAGAGTCTGCACTTTCCAGAATAGACCTTTGTAATTCTAGCTTTTGACACAATGACCAGTTTTTGGTTATAGATAAGTTAATATAAACCCATAATATTTTTTAAAACACATAGATAGCTCTCAGATAAAAATCTCTATTGTATGTCTACAAAGTTCAATACAATGCAAATAGCTAAGATATATAAAAGTTATTTTAGGCCATGATAAATCAAAGTTAATATACCCCAAATTTTCAGAAATGATACTAAAAGGAGTTAAAAAAAAAAGCAAAGTTTAGATTTTAATTGCCATCAACAGGACATTTAATAATACATTTTTCTATTTGTATTAAATTTTAATCTAACAAGAATCTATACTATACCCACTTTATTACAGCAGCTGAGTAAAACTCAAAACCATACTTTGAAAGCCTAAGACTTCATTAAAAAAAAAAAGAGACATTTTCAAGGATTGGTACTTGTATTACACTTTTTAAGATATTCTACTCCATTCTAAGCTTTAGATTAGATTAGCTTTTAGATTTAGAAATATTTAGAAGTGCAATCAAGAAAAGAAATGAGCTTGTCTCATGGTATTTTAATATCTTAGTACCACTTCACTTAGCTCTGTCTTACAATTTAGAGACATGGCTACTCTCCTTTCAAACTATTGCAAACATATTTCTTAAAATGCCCTCTAACATAAGCATTAGATGTAAGCTCATTTATTTAGTGAAAACTGCTATAATACATAACATTCTTTACATTAACAAAGCGTATTATGCTGGCTAACTGAATAACACATGCTTTATGTAATAGTTATCACACTGTATTCCATATTAAATACCCTATTTTTGAAACCCATGTTACATAAATAAATTATGTACCTACACAAATATAACTTGCACATTCCTATCATAAAATCACCTTAAGTGCTAACATTGTGGTGTGTTTTAAAGATGTACCAGAATTAAAAGTAAGTCTTTTTTTTTGGTAAGAAGACATTTAAAAATAGGTAAAATTTTAAAAGAACAAAATATACTTAAAAACATACTAAGAACAAAGCAAAACTGGGATGACAAACTATTAAACTGAATTACATCTCGCTATATTTAACTGCAGTGGACAACTGCAAGAAAAAAATATCATTTTTGCTACTTAGAAAATGGACATCCTATATATAGCCTCATGTAGCTTTTCAGTGCTAAAAATTATGATCTGTAAAAAGCAAAACAAAGTTTTTCAAAAGTCAACAAAACATCAATAAAACACACACAAGGCCCTACAAGCCAGCAATTGCACTACTAGGTATTTACCCCAAAGGGGCATCTGCACCCCCCAATATTTATAGCAGCAATGTCCACAACAGCCAAACTATGGAAAGAGCCCAGATGTCCACTGACAGATGAACAGATAAAAAAGATGGGGTATGTAAATTAAAAAAAAGATGGGGTATGTATATATACCATTGACTACTACTCAGCCATCAAAAAAATGAAATCTTACCATTTGCAATGACGTGGATGGAACTGGAGGGTATTATGCTAAGCGAAATAAGTCAGAGAAAGACATGTATCATATGATCTCACTGATATGTGGAATTCGAGAAACAAAACAAGAGCATACCGGAAGGGAGGGAAAAATAAAACAAAATGAAATCAGAGAGGAAGACAGACCATAAAAGACTCTTAATCATAGGAAACAAACTGAGGGTTGCTGGAGGGCAGGGGGATGGGGGGATGGGGTAACTGGGTGATGGACATTAAGGAGGGCACTTGATGTAATGAGCACTGGGTGTTATATAAGACTGATGAATCACTGACCTCTACCTCTGAAACTAATAATACATTATATGTTAATTAATTGAATTTAAATAAACACACACAAGGATTTACACTGCTTAACAAAGTATTATAAATATAGCATTAGACAAAATAGAAGATTAAGTAATGAAGTGATTTAAAATTTTTATTTCTTCCAAAGAACTATATTCACCTATGTCTTTTAAGGAAAAAAAAAAGAAAGATGCAGGCAGCCTACCAGAATTAATCCCTCAGCCTCCACTGTTTTAGAAGTACAGCAGACTTCTAAAAGGCACTCCCAGAGAACACATCAAGCCTACACTCAGCTTGCTTAACTACTGATGTGTAGGTTCCACAGCGAACTGGCAACTCAGAATATCTGCATACTAGGTACTTAGAATGATTTTGAATTCAATACTTATCAACACTTATCCAAAGATTTTATGTATATAGTTTGGGGCAGTTTAAAAAAATTGATAATATTTAATTATTAATATTATTAAGAATAGCATATTAATATAAAGCATTTGCTGATGCTTAATAACAAACTATTAATTGGTATTGATATTAATACCAGTAGTTATCCAAAAATTAAATAAGAGAAATAATATTTTTGGATAAGTACTGATAAGTAAACTTAAGATTATTCTTTTGCACAAAGAATCTGGTATACAGATATTGTGGGTTGCCAATGCTATATCTTTTATCTAATCTTTGATATTATTTGATGAAAAAAATATATATATATCACATAATCCCAAAAATAGTCAAAAGTTTATCTACGTATCATTGGATGAACTCAGACCAATACAGAGTAAAATACCTAAGCAACAGTATTTGGGGCCTCAGATAATTGTTCCAACTATACTTCACTACTAAGTCAGAAACTCTTATTTAAGGATATAAGATATTAAATACTCTATTTTATGAAAATCAACACTCGTATGATTTATTAAACTCCCTTTTTTACTTAGGATTCACCACACTGCACAGTATCCTTTAAAAATGCAGTCTTTTGGGGCGCCTGGGTGGCTCAGTCGGTTAAGCAACTGCCTTCGGCTCAGGTCATGATCCTGGAGTCCTGGGATAGAGTCCCGCATCAGGCTCCCTGCTCAGCAGGGAGTCTGCTTCTCCCTCTGACCCTCCCCCCTCTCATGCTCTCTCTCTCTACCTCATTCTCTCTCAAATAAATAAATAAAATCTTTAAAAAAAAATGCAGTCTTTTAAGAAACTGTCTTCTGGAGTCTGGATTCATAAAACTGATCACATATCCTTCATTCCATTAGCTACAAAAAGCAAATCTGCAGTTTACCTTTGTTTGGCAAGTAAAAAGGATTTCATATCATGTAGTAGTAAACTTTTAATCTCTCTGTCAGTGTTATTTACTTTCTCTTTATGATTTCCTTGATTAAACATTTCTTATTTTGGTGCTATATATTTACTTAAATAAAAGGTCGTAATTTGTGGAACAAGGTGAACTAAAACAAGGTTTTGGAAAAACAATGAAAATGTTCAGGCCAGAACACCTTTATTCTAAAATAACAACCAATAAAGTCATATAAGGAAGATTAACCAGTAAATGAAAAAACGATGACCATTATGAAAAATCTTTTTTAAAGATTTTTTTTTTGTTCAGAGAGAGAGAGAGCACAAGCTGGGGAGACGGGCAGAGGGAGAGGGAGAAGCAGACTCCCAATGTGGGGCTCAATTCCAGGACCCTGAGATCAGGACCTGAGCTGAAGGCAGACACTTAAGCAACTGAGCCACCCAGGCGCCCCTACATTATGAAAAATCTTAACGAAAGTCAACAATTAAACTATGGAAAAATGTTTTTGCTATGCAAATGCAAGCTTGGAGTAGTTTCTTTCAAAGTAAAAAAGACTTACTTCAAAACACTTAGTTGTAACAACCATGGTCATATATTTATAATTGGCAGGAATTGTCAAGTAAAATCTATTTTCATGTTTACAACTTAACAAAGTTCATTTTTTATATTAGAAATGACTGTACTTTTGAAGACCAAAATTAGTAAAGTTTAAAGGATACAAAATGTCAGTAGCTCTAACAGCTGAAAATCAGATGTACAGGTATGTACGTATATTGTAAAAATAAAGTATTTTACTTTTACGTGGGGTAAAGTATATGTAAAGTATCCAGTAAACAGTGAAACCTTATACAAACAGTATTATTTCATGTAAAAATGGTGGCAAAAGTGCATACTTACCCTTCTCCTCCCATTCTTGTTATCTTTAGGCGGAAATCCACAGAATTCAGACTGGGAGGCTTCCATTTCAAAATATCATCACATCGACCAGGTTTATATTTCTAAAATGAGTTAAAATGACAATGGTTAATAAGAAGCTAAAAAATTAAATATATCAATTACTTTTTATAGTATGCTTTGTAGTTTTTTAAACTGAAGGATAGTTGATATACAATGTTATGTTAATTTCAGGTGTACAACATAGAAGTTTGACAATTTTAAATATTCTACATACACACTGCTCACCACAAACAGTGCAGTTACCATCTGTCACCACACAAAGTTATTACAATATTATTGAGTATAGTCCCTATGCTGTACTTTTCAACACTGTAACTTACTTACTTTATAATTGAAAATTTGGGGCTCTTAAGTGAAATTTTATTTTTATTTTAAGCAAAATTACTACTTCTTTTCTGAATATAAATTTTATCTTCAACTAATGGGCAAAGCTAGATACCTACCTGCTTGGTAATGGCCTTGCTCCTTTTTCTGCCAAAGCATGCAGACCTTTCTTTGTGAAAGTCCAGAAAAAGAATGAAACCTGTTATTCTCTCCAATCTTTCTATGACTTACAGGAAGTTTGATCATTTTTTAAAAATTGTTTTTTCTTGTTCAGCTTTATTGTGAGATAATTCACAATGAATAAAATCAATGAGTAAATTTTTTAAAAGATTTTATTTATTTATTTGAGAGAGAAAGTAGTAGCGGGGGGGTAGAAGAAGAGGGAGAAACAGACCCCCAGCTGAGCAGGGAGCCCAAAATGGGGCTCCATCCATCCTGGAATTCCAGGATCATGACCTGAGCCAAAGGTAGACGCTTACCTGACTGAGCCACCCAGGCACCCCTAACGAGTGAATTTGAACACATGGATAAAATCACATAACCACTACCAAACTCATGATATATAGCACTCAATCACCCCAAAAAGTTTCCTCCTGACATCTGCACTCAATTCCATCGAACTCTCTGGCAACAGAGACCTTCATCTTATCACTATAGTTCTTTCTTTTCCAGAATTCATAAGAAATTCTTAACCTAAGGTTTTGCACTTTATCAGTGCTGGTGCATATATCAGCAGTCTGTTCCTTTTTATTACTGAATGGGATTCCATTTTATGTATATACCTCAAATTGTTTATGCATTTTCAGACTGATGCATATTTGGGTTGTTCCCAGATTTAGGCTATCATGAATGAAGTTGCTCTGAACATTTGTGTAGACATGTTTTCCTAACTTGGGTAAATATCTAGGATTAGAAATGGCTGGGTCACATGGTAAATATATATTTAACATTATAAGAAACTGTCAAATTGTTTTAAAAAGTGGCTGTAACATTTTCCATTCCCACCAGTAATATATGAGAGATCAATTTGCTCCATATCCACTCCAGGACTAGGCAATGTTGGTCATTTTAATTTGGAAGTGTATCTCACAATTTTAATTTGCATTTCTCTAAGGACAGAAGATCTTTTTTAAATTTTTTTCATTTTTTAATTTAAATTCAATTAGGCGACATATAACACATCATTAGTTTCCGATACAATGTTCAATGATTCATTAGTTGCATATAACACCCACTGCACATCAAATCTCATGCCCTCCATAATGCCCATCACCCAGTTACCCCATCCCCCCACCCACCTCCCTTTCCCCAACCCTGTTTGTTTCCCAGCGTTAAGAGTCTCTCATGATTTGTCTCCCTCTCTGATTTCTTCCCATTCAGTTTTCCCTCCCTGTCCCTATGATCCTCTGCACTATTCATTATATTCCACATATGAGTGAAAGCATATGGTAATTGTCTTTCTCTGATTGACTTATTTCACTTAGCATAATACCCTCCAGTTCCATCCACGTCAACGCAAATGGTAGGTATTCATCCTTTCTGATGGCTGAGTAATATTTCATTGTTTATATGAACCACCTCTTCTTTATCCATTCATCTGTTGAAGGATATCTTGGCTCCTTCCACAGTTTGGCTGTTGTGGACATTGCTGCTACTAACATTGGAGTACATGTGGCCCTTCTTTTCACTACATCTGTATCTTTGGGGTAAATACCAAGTAGTGCAATTGCTGGGTTGTGGTGTAGCTCTATTTTTAATTTCTTGAGGAACCTCCATACTGTTTTCCAGAGTGGCTGTACCAGCTTGCATTCCCACCAACAGTGTAAAAGGGTTCCCCTTTCTCCACATCATTGCCAACATTTGTTGTTCCCTGCCTTGTTTATTTTAGCCATTCTAACTGGTGTATCTCATTGTGGTTTTGATTTGCATTTCCCTGATGCCAAATCACATAGAGCATTTTATCATGTGTCTGTTGGCCATTTGCAGGTCTTCTTTGGGGAACTGTCTGTTCATGTCTTCTGCCCATTTCTTGATTGGATTATTTGTTCTTTGGGTGTTGAGTTTGATAAATTCTTTATAGATCTTGGATACCAGCCCTTTATCTGTAATGTCATTTGCAAATATCTTCTCCCATTACATAGGTTACCTTTTGCTGCTTCCTTTGCTCTGCAAAAGTTTTTTATCCTGATAAAAGTCCCAATAGTTCAATTTTGCTCTTGTTTCCCTCGCCATTAGAGATTGTATCTTGCAAGAAGTTGCTGCAGCCGAGGTTGACAAGGTTACTGCCTGTGTTCTCCTCTAGGATTTTGATGGATTCCTGTCTCACATTTAGGTCTTTTCATCCATTTTGAGTTTATCTTTGTGTAGGGTATTTAATAGTCCAGTTTCATTCTTCTGCAGGTTGCTGTTCAATTTTCCCAGCACCATTTATTGAAGAGACTGTTTTCCATTGGATATTGTTTTCTGCTTTGTTGAAGATTAGTTGACCATAGAGTTGAGAGTCCATTTCTGGGTTCTCTATTCTGTTCCATTGATCTATGTGTCCGTTTTTGTGCCAGTACCAAGCTATCTTTATGATCATAGCTTTGTAATAGAGCTTGAAGTCAGGCATTGTGATGCCCCCAGCTTTGGTTTTCTTTTTCAACATTCCCCTGGCTATTAGGGGTCTTTTCTGGTTCCATAAAAATTTTAGGATTCTTTGTTCCAGCTGTGTGAAAAATGTCGATGGTATTTTGATAGGGATTGCGCTGAATGTGTAGAATGCTCTAGGTAGCATAGACATTTTAACAATATTTGTTCTACCAATCCATGAGCATCGAACATTTTTCCATTTCTTTGTGTCTTCCTCCATTTCTTTCATTGAGTGTTCTATAGTCTTCTGAGTACAGATCCTTCGCCTCTTTGGTTAGGTTTATTCCTAGGTATCTTATGGCTTTGGATGCAATTGTAAATGGGATCGATTCCTTAATTTTTCTTCGTTCTATCTCATTGTTAGTGTATAGAAATACAAGTGATTTCTGTGCATTGATTTTATATCCTGCCACTTTGCTGATTTCCTGTATAAGTTCTAGAAGTGTTGGGGTGGAGTCTTTTGGGTTTTCTACATAGAGTATCGTGTCATCGGAAAGAGTGAGGGTTTGACTTCTTCTCTACTGATTTGGATGCCTTTTATTTCTTTTTGTTGTCTGATTGCTGAGGACTTCTGGTACTATGTTGAACAGCAGTGGTGATAGTGGACATTCCTGCCGTGTTCCAACCTTAGGGGAAAAGCTCTCAGTTTTTCCCCACTAAGGATGATATTCGCTGTGGGCTTTTCATAGATGACTTTTATGATATTGAGGTATGTACCCTCTATCCCTACATTGTGAAGAGTTTTAATCAAGAAAGGATGCTGTACTTTGTCAAATGCTTTTTCTGCATCTATTGAGAGAATCATATGGTTCTTGTCCTTTCTTTTATTTATGTAGTGTATCACATTGATTGATTTACAGATGTTGAACCACCCTTGCAGCCCAGGAATAAATCCCACTTGGTCATGGTGAATAATCCTTTTAATGTACTGTTGGATCCTACTGGCTAGTATTTTGGCGAGAATTTTTGCACCCATGTTCATCAGGGATATTGGCCTGGAATTCTCCTTTTTGGTGGGGTCTTTGTCTGGTTTTGGGATCAAGGTAATGCTGGCCTCACAGAAAGTTTGGAAGTTTTCCTTCCATTTCGATTTTTTGAAACAGCTTCAGAAGAATAGGTATTATTTCTTCTTCAAATGTTTGGTTGAATTCCCCTGGGAAGCTGTCCGGCCCTGCACTCTTGTTTGTTGGGAGATTTTTGATTACTGCTTCAACTTCCTAGCTGGTTATGGGTCTGTTCAGATTTTCTACCTCTTCCTGTTTCAGTCTTTGTAGTTTTTAAGTTTCCAGGAATGCATCCATTTCTTCCAGACAGCTGAATTTGTTAGCATATAGTTGTTCATAATATGTTCTTATAACTGTTTGTATTTCTTTGGTGTTGGTTGTGATCTCTCCCCTTTCATTCATGATTTTATTAATTTGGGTCCTTTCTCTTTTCTTTTAGTTAAGTCTGGCCAAAGATTTATCAATCTTATTCTTTCAAAGAACCAGCTCCTAGTTTCGTTGATCTGTTCTACTGTTCTTCTGGTTTCTATTTCATTGATTTCTGCTCTAATCTTTATTATTTCTCTTCTCCTGCTGGGTTTAGGTTTTATTTGATGTTCTTTCTCCAGGTCCTTCAGGTGTAAGGTAGCTTGTGTACTTGGGATTTTTCTAATTTTTTGAGAGACGCTTGTATTGTATGTACTTCCCTCTTAGGACTGCCTTTGCTATACCCCAGAGGTTTTGAACCAATGTGCTTTCATTCACATTAGTTTCCATGAATTTTTTTCTAATTCTTCCTTAATTTCCTGGTTGACCCATTTATTCTTTAGTAGGATGCTCTTTAACCTCCAAGTGTTTGAGTTCCTTGCAAATTTCTTCTTGTGATTGAGTTCCAGTTTCAGAGCACTGTGGTCTGAAAATATGCAGGGAATAATTTCAGTCTTTTGGTATCAGTTGAGACCTAATTTGTGACCCAGGATGTCTATTATCTACTATCTATATCTAATAGATCCCTCTATCCCTCTATTCTGGAGAAAGTTCCATGTGCACTCAAGAAAAATGGGTATTCTGTTGTAGAATGAAATGTTCTGTATATATGTGTGAAGGCCATCCAGTCCAGGGTGTCATTCAAAGCCCTTGTTTCTTTGCTGATCTTCTGCTTACATGATCTGTCCATTGCTGTGAGTGGGGTATTAAAGTCCCCTACTATTAATGTATTATTATGTTTCTTTACTTTGATTATTAATTGGTTTATGTAATTGGCTGCTCCCACGTTGGGGGCATAGATATTTACAATTGTTAGATCTTCTTGTTGGATAGACCCTTTAATTATGATACAGTATCCCTCTACATCTCTTATTACAGTCTTTGGTTTAAAATCTAGTTTGTCTGATATGAGGATTGCTATCCCAGCTCTCTTTTGAGGTCCATTAGTATGGTAAATGGTTCTCCACCCCTTCACTTTCAGTCTGGAGGTGTCTTTAGGTCTAAAATGAGTCTCTTGTAGACAGCATATGGATGGTTCTTGCTTTTTTTATCCAATCTGATACCCTATGTCTTTTGGTTGGAGCATTTAGCCCATTTACTTTCAGAGTAACTATTAAAAGATATGAATTTAGTGCCATTGTATTGCCTGTATAAAGTCCCTGTTTCTGTAGATTTTCTCTGTTTCTTTCTGGTCTATGACAGAAGATCTTAAAGATCTTTGAATGTGTTTATTTGCTATCTGTGTATCTTCTTCGGTGAAGTGTCTATTCAAAACTTTACCCTTGTTTTTACTGGGTTATCTCCTTTTATTGACTTGTAAGAGTTGTTTATATATTCTTAATAAATAACCTTGGTTGGATGTACATACTGCAAATATTTTCTACCAGTCTTTGTTTTACCTTTTCATTTTCTTAATTTCTTTTGATGAGTAATTCTTTTTATTTTAATGAAGCCAAAAATCAATTTTTCCAGCTTTATTGAGGTATGACTGAGAAAAAATCTAAGGTGTATAACATGTTTTGATATATGTATAAACTGTGAAATGATTACCACAGTCAAGCTAACATATCCATCATCACACATAATTTCATTCTTGTGGGTATGTGGCAAGAGCATTTAAGATCTACTCTTTTAGCAAATAATAATACATACTATTAACCATAGTCACTATGTTCACATTAGGTGTCTAGAATTTATTCACCTTTTGATGGAAAGTTTTTACCCTTTGATCAATATCTTCTCTTCTCCCCTACCTGTCTCTAGTAACCACCGTCCTACTCTCTGTTATGATGTGTTCAATCTTTCTTTTTCTTTTTTAAGATTCCATTTATATGTGAGATCATGTGGTATTTGTCTAGCTTATTTCATTTAGCATAAAGTACTTTAGCGTCATCCATGTTGTCACAAATGGCAGGATTTCCTTCTTTCCTTAAGACTGAGTAATATTCCACTGTGTGTGTGTGTGTGTGTGTGTGTGTATTTTATCTATTCATCTGTTGATAGACACTTAAGTGGTTTCCATATATTGGCTACTATGAATAATGCTGCAGTAAACATGGGAAGGCAGATATCTCTTCAAGATCCTGATTTTACTTCTGTTGGGTATATATCCAGAAGTGGGGTGATCATATGGTAGTTCTATTTTTAATTTTTTGAAAAATCTCCATTCTGTTTTTCATAATAGCTGTATCAATATACATCTCCATCAACGGTGTACAGGGGTTCCCTTTTCTCCACCACCTCACCAATATATGTAATCTTCTGACTTTTTGATAATGGCTGCTCTAACTGATGTAAGATGGTATCTCACTGTGGTTTTGATCTGCATTCCCAATTAGTGATGTTGAACTTTTCTAAATCATCAATTTTAAAATTTTATAATTTGTGCTGCTTTTTGGGCCCTCTTTAAGGAATCTTTGCACATCCTAAGATTGCTATAATTTTCTACTATGTTTTCTTAGAAAATTTCATCATTTTAGCTGTTACTTGGGGGGGTATACGACCCATTTGAGGTTAATTTATTTCTACAATATGAAGTAAAGGACTCGGTGCACTATCAGATGGATATCAAATCGATACAGCACCAGTGAAAAGATTGTCTTTCCTCACTGAGTTGCCTTGGCACCTCTGTCAAAAATCAATTGTTTACAGCTACAGATATATGTCTATTCTCACTAATCTGTTGCACTGAATAATATGCCTTTCTTCCTCCTGATAGCACACTGTCTCAATTACTGTGGCTTTATAGTAAGTTTTGAAATCTGGTTGTGTAAGTCCTTAAACTTTGTTCTTCTTTTCCCAAACCCTCTTAGCTAAGGTTGCATTTATATTTCCACATAAGTTTTAAAATCAGCTTGTCAATTTCTATGAAAAATAAATCTACTGGGTTTTTAATTAAGATCGCACTGAATCAAAAGGTCAATTTGGGGAGACAAGACATCTTAACACTGAATCTTCCAATTCATTAACACTGCAAACTATTTATTTAGGTCTTCCAAAATTTGCTCAGCAATGTTTTCTGATTTTCAATATACAAATCTTTTTTTATTTTTTTGATGTAGTGTTCCATGATTCATTGTTTGCGTATAACACCCAGTGCTCCATTCAATACCTGCCCTCTTTAATACCCATCACCAGGCTAGCCCATCCCCCCACTCTCTCCCCTCAGTTTGAGTCCACAGTCTCTCATGGTTCATCTCCCCCTCCGATATCCCTTCCTTCATTTTTCCTTTCCTACTATCTTTTTTTTTTTTTAACATATAATGTATTATTTGTTTCAGAGGTACAGGTCCGTGATTCATCAGTCCTACACAACTCACAGCACTCACCATAGCACACACCCTCCCCAGTGTCCATCACCCAGCCACCCCATCCCTCCCACCCCCCACCACTCCAGCAACGCTGTTTGTTTCCTGAGATTAAGAATTCCTCATATCAGTGAGATCTTATGATACATGTCTTTCTCTGACTTATTTCGCTTAGCCTAATACCCTCTAGTTCCATCCACGTCGTTGCAAATGGCAAGATTTCATTTCAATATACAAATCTTAACACAAATTTTGTTAAATTCATTCCTCACAATTTAATATTTTTGGTGGAATTATCAATACAAAAAATCAATTGTATTTCTATACAAGAGCAATGAAAACAATCCAAAAAGGAAAGCAATTCTATTTATAATAACATCTAAAAGAACAAAATTCCTAGGAATAAATTTAACCAAGGAAGTAAATGATCTGTATACTCAGAACTGACAAACCTTACTGCAAAAGTTAAAGACCTAAAAGTTGGAAAACATCCAGTGTTCACAGATAGTGCAATATTGCAATTTACAATAAGAAATATATATTTGGTCTTCATCCCGCTTCTAGTACAGAGCTCCTAAAACCTTTGGAATTCCCTAAGTGATGAGTGCAATAAAGGTCTTTTTTTCTGTCAATGAGGTGGATTTTGGAAAGCACTTAATTAAGGTTGAGGACTGGTGGCCAGAGCAGGCAACCATGTGATTAGAGGGGAGGAATTTTCAGTCCCTCCCCCCTGACTTCTAGGGAGGAGAGAAGGCTGGACGTTAGATCAATCACCAAAGGCCACTGATTTAATCAATCATGCCTATGTAATGAAGGCTCCATAAAAAACAACAACAACAAAAGCCGAGGATTCAGAGAGCTTCCAGGTTGGTGACCATATGAAGATTCGGGGAGAGTGGCAAGGCTGGAAAGGGCATGAAAACTCTGTGCCTCTTCCCCATTCCTTGTCTACGGAGGGATTCCATCTAGCAAATTAATCAAACCTGAGGAGAGGGTCCTGGAAACCTCTGATTTACAGCCAGTTGGTCAGAAGTACAGGTAACAACCTGGGCTTGCCACTGGCATCCGAAAGGAGAGGGTGGAGGCAGAAATCTTGTAGGACTGAGTCTTCAAACTGTGGAATCTGACCTATCTCCAAGTGTCAGAATTGAGTTGAATTACAGGACACCCAGCTGGTATCATAGAATTACTTGTTGATGTGGGGAACACACACACACACACACACACACACACACACACACACACACACAGGAATTGGTCTCAGAGTACCAATTTAGGAAGACTTAATTAATATTGCTAGGATGTCAATACTACCCAAAGCAATCTACAGATTCAATGTAATCCCTATCAAAATTCCAACAGCCTTTTGCATAGAAATAAAAAAGCTGATCCCCATATTCATATGGAATTGCAAGAGACCCAGAAAAACCAAAACAATCTTGAAAAGAGAACAAAGTTGGAGGATTCATACATCCCAATGTCAAATCTTAGGACAAGGCTATTATAAATCAAAACAGAGATACTGGCATAAAGGTAGACACAGACCAATGGAAAAGAACTGAGAGTACAGAAATACACCTATATGTCAATAGCCAATTGATTTTTTTTTTTTATAAGGATGCAAAGTCCATTCAATGGGGAGAGAATATTCTCTTCAACAAATGATGCTGGGATAGCTAGATTTCCACATGCAAAATAATAAAGTTGGATTGCTATCTCCCACTATATAAAAACTAATTAAAAATGGACCAATGAGGGGGGCTTAGGTGGCTCAGTCAGTTGAGCATCTGTCTGACTCTTGATTTTGGCCCAGGTCATGATCTCAGAGTTGTGGGATGGAGCCCCCCATCAGACTCCATGCTCGGGGGGAGCCTGCTTGAGGATTCTCTCCCTTTCCATCTGCTCCTCCCCCCTGCTTTCTCTCTCTCTCTCTCTCCCCTTGTCTCTCTCTCTAAAATAAATAAGTATATATTTTTTTAAAAAATGGACCAATGTCCTAAATATAACAACTAAAACCAAACAACTCTTAGAAGAAAATAGAGGGGTATATTTTTATAATCTTGGATTCTTAGGTATGACACCAAAAGCACTTGCAATAAAAGGAAAAAAAAAGGTAAACTGAACTTTATCAAATTAAAAACTTTTGTGCATCATAAGACATTATCAAGAAAGTGAAAAGACAACCTAAAGAATGGGGGAGAAAATGCAAATCATGTATTTAATAAGGATTTAATACCCAATATATAAAGAATTCCTACAACTCAGTAACAAAAGACAAACAACCCAATTTAAAAACTGTCAGGTGCCTGGGGAGTTCAGTCAGTTGAGCATCCAACTCTTGATCTTAGCTCAGCTCTTAATATCAGGGTCCTAAATATGAGCCCCACATGTAAATTGAATAGACATTTCTACATAGAAGATATAAAATGTCCAATAAGCATATAAAGCGATGCCATGAAAGAAATGTAAATCAAAACCACAATGGGATACCACTTCATACCTACTAGGGTGGCTTTCATTTTTTTTTAAAGGGGGGAGGGGAAAAAACAAATGTTGGAGAGGATATAGAGAGATTAGAACTCACATATATTACTGTAAGGAATAAAAAATGATGCAGCCACTACAGATAACAGTTTGATAGTTCCTCAAAAACTTAAACACAGAAGTACCCTATGATTCAGCAACCTACTGAGGTACGCAGCCAAAAAAATTGAAAACAGGGACTCAAACAGATACTTATATATGTAAATGTTTGGTGCAGAATTATTCACAATAGTCAAAAGGTGGAAACCTAAGTTCCATCACGATAAACAAAATATGCTATGTACATACAATGGATTATTCAGCCATAAAAAGGAATGAAGTTCTAATACATGCTACAAAATGAATGAATCTCAAAAACACTATGCTAAGTGAAATAAGCCAGACACAAAAGGACAAAAATTGCATGACTCCACTTATATGAAATATCCATAATAGGCAAATTCATAGTGATAGAAAGTGGATTAGAGGTACCAGGAGCGTGGGGGAAAGGTAAGTTATTGCTTAATGCTTACAGAATTTCTGTTTGCGGTGATGTGAAAGTTTTGGAAATAGTAGAAATGGTTGCACAACACTGTCCGTGCAATTAAAGAGACTATAGGAAAAAAATGTTTTAAATGTATTCTGGGAATTTTACTTGAGTGAATTTAGAACTGATTATAAAGGAATGATCATTGTAAGCCTTGACAAATGGATAATATTCACTTATGAAGATCTGAGCATGAAGTAAACATGAGTAAGACACAGGAGTAGAAATATATAGGATCTACTGAAGGAGAGGCAAGTATGTTCATTCAGCAAGGGCATTATAGGGAGTGGAGCCATATTATGAGAAAGATACTCATCAGGAAGGAAAAACTGCTAAGAGTTCTCTACTACTACTATTTTTCTTAAATATAAAGTCAAATTGCATTCTAACACATTTTTATAAATCTGAGAAAAACTGCAAAAACCCTAGTCACAGGATTACTTATTTCAAACAGAAATCCACATCATGACAAATTTAGTATAACTTGTTTTACTACAAAGACAAACCACTGGCATTGATAGAGAAGATATTTTATCTGTAGCAAATTTAAGAATACATGCTATTTCCCCCAAATCTTCTGTTTAAACATGAATGACTATAAAATCAAATATATAATATTTCAGTGGAAATTTCATCCATTTATTTGCCCTGAAAGATTCATTTAGGTAACATATCCTTCAGGATGATCACAAATAAATTTCTTTAAACTTATTAAATATAAATTTTTTAAATGCTAAAACTGCATAATTTTCCAGCTGTCAACCCATTAATGAAAAGAATCTGATAAAATTTAGTTTTTTCTTCTAATAAAGCATACCTGACAGAAATGTCATAGACCTTTTAGTGAGAGTGGTTCACTATGCTATTGAGGGGTAAAAAAAAGTAAGGGAAGAAAGGAAAGTCAGCACCCTACCTAGACCCCATTCACGACCTCTGCCAAGGGAATGTCATCCTTAGAGACAAACCATCATTTACTTCTTTCCCTATTTATTTATAACTATGAGTATGGGACCACTTAGAAACCAATACCAATCTAAGTTATTAAATATAGGAAAGTTTAATGGTGTATGGTTTTAAAATATTTCATAACAGGTAGTTAATGACAAATTCTGAAAAGAATTTTAATCTATAATATTATTTGTATAACAAACATTAAATATCCTTCACATTCTTCTCTCTGGAAATTAAGACTCAATCTTGAATCTAATGAGAAAACAGCATGTACTAATTCTGATTTTTCACAGCAATAATTCAGAAACTTAAGTCTTTCCTCATCTCATTGCACACAAAACCATTTATTAATTTGAAATACTAGACTTGATATTATTGGGAATTTGAAAGCACCTTTATGAAAATTAATGAAATTCATAATAAATTTTAGAAAATTATATTTTAAAATACCCTAGTTCTCAATTACTGAATATAAATTCTACAATGACACAGATTCCATGAGTAAAATGTATTAAAATACTTATTAGAATTTAAATTCTATTCTAGCAAAAATCATGTCTAATTATGTGCCTAAAAACACCTAGTAAAATGGTCAATAAATACTTGATAAATAAAAATAATGAAGTGCAAAATTTTAAAATTTATTATAAAGTATTAGTCTCTGGTACATTTGAATATATTTTTTAAATAGAATAATTTAGATTGTGAAATGATTTAAATTAGCAATATTTATGAAAGACTACACATATCAATCACTACCAAAAAAATCCTATTTTCATGATCCCCAAAATAATAAATGCAAAGATATTATATAACACAGGGACTTAGTCTGTGTTAGAAAATTAGAAATTTATGGGCGCCTGGGTGGCTCAGTCAGTTAAACATCTGCCTTTAGCTCAGGTCATGATCCCAGAGTCCTGGGATCAAGCCCCCATCAGGCTCCCTACTCAGCGGGGAGTCTGCTTCTCCCTCTGCCCCTCCCCCCAGCTCGTTCTCTCTCTCTCTCTCTCCCTCGCAAAAGTTTTATAAAATTAAATATTTATGAGTTATCAAACTTTAAAATACAGAATAGAATCCTGCTGATCTATAAACATGGGTACAGAAACATCCTTTCAAGCTACAATTTTCAGGGTTAATTAGGAAGGAATGCATTTTAATTTCATCAAATTCACCAGCATGTATCTAGATAAAAATAATTATCAAAGCTGTATTTAACTGATACATATAATACTTAGTTCTATAGAAATAAATCTGGTTTTAACAGGTAAGCTGTTAAGTAAAAAATTGGGGATCGATTATGTCTGAAAGCAATCACCAATATAACCTGAGTTATCCATTATCCTCTTAAGAAAAAATGTCAACAGAGTAAAATGTTTGAGAAAGTGTTTACCAAATGGGAACACATCTGGCCTAGAGATAAAAGATGGCTATGTGCCATAGAGAAGTCTCTACAACCTAGAGAGAAATGAAATGGAGGCATAAATGATATATTTGCTGGATAAAGCAGTGGTTCTCAACAGGGGCAATTTTACCCACTCCCCAGCCACCCCCCATACTTGGCAATGCCTGCATTTTTGGTTGTCACACTAGGGAAGGGGAGGGAGCAACGCTGCCATCTAGTGGGTAGAGACCAGAGATGTTGCTAAACTTAAAACCTACATGGCAGCTGCCCACACCAAAGAATTATCCAGCCCAAAATGTCAATGGTACCAAAGTTGAGAAACTCTAATGTAAAGGAAGCTAATAGTAATAATAGCAAAGGGGGCAAGATATTTAGCTCCTTTATGCCTCTGCTAACTTCATGATTTTAAGCAAGTTCAAAGTGGGGCTTTATCTATTTCCCTTGTAAAAATGCAGTAACAGTATTTTGCTTGCCTTAAACATGGTATCTAAACCAGAGCTATCTCATACTTTGTAGCCCTATGCTCCTCTATGATTCCCACTACTAAAATGTGAGCAGTTATGTTATCATATTCCATCTAGGCCCTACACTGAAATCTGAGACAGAATGCCTTCTTCACAAGGATCACACCCTAAAGCTAAGAAAGATCCCTGGCCTTACCATAATATTACTTTTATTTTTATTGGTCTAGCATTTAGTTTTAAGGAAAACAGAAGAAATCCTAATTGATATAATTAGGTATAGTGCTACTGGATAGAAGAGTAAACAACTCCAGACTTAGTGGCTTGGTTAGATCCTTTGTCCAGACTGAGTGAGGCTTTTAATCTAATCTGCAAGAGGGCGCATGGGTGGCTCAGTCGGTTAAGCGACTGCCTTCAGCTCAGGTTATGATCCTGGAGTCCCTGGATCAAGTCCCGCATCGGGCTCCCTGCTCGACGGGGAGTCTGCTTCTCCCTCTGACCCTCCCCCCATCTCATGTGCTTTCTCTCTCTCTCATTCTCTCTCTCTCAAATAAATAAATAAATAAAATCTTTATAATCTAATCTGCAAGAGATTATAGAGGTGCTTTAAAAAAAAACAAACAAAAATATAAAGAAGAGTTGCTAAGGAAGTACAACAAAGACATCAAAATCAGAGGGATGATGTAAAGGAAGTTTTCCTGAATAAGAAAAATGCATAAATTGAATTTTGAAAAACAATCAGGTTACAAGAAAATTCTAAGCAATGGGACCAGGAACATATCTGAATTGAGGGGAAGTTAGTTCAAGTTTTCTGAGACTAAGTTGGCTCACTACTCTATGCTGTTCTTGTTGATGTAAAGGGTGGGGGGAAGAACCATTCTCCCAATAAAACTATGTCAAGGCAATCATTTGGTATTCCACTTCTGAAAAGTGACAAACTTGGTAGAGACAGTAGGGAGAGGTATCATGGAAAGACTCAGGAGAAGAAAATGGAGACTTCCCAGTTCCCAAAGCTTGCTGACATTTCTCATTTACTTACAAAAATTTTATTGCTACTTATGGAAACTGAAGTTGTAATTTGAGAGTCAAATTGTAAGAGAATTGATATAGTTTCTTGGTTTATTCAGGTTGGAAAAATTACTCAAAAACACATTCAGATTACTATTTCTACTATCTTATTCACAAGTCTAATTAATTTCTTCTTGCTATTGTTTTAGTATAAAATAACCTGTGGCTTACATTTCTAATGAAACAACTTCTGAAAAAAACTATAATTATACAGAGACTTCTGAAACTTCAGCTTTACTTTCTATATCCATAGAACTACAGTGATTTTAAAATTTAGCCAATAAGGAAACTGGGATAAAGACAGGTTAGGGTGGCTCAGTCGGTTAAGCGTCTGCCTTCGGCTCAGGTCATGATCCCAGGGTCCTGGGATGGGGCCCCGCATCGGGCTCCCTGCTCAGTGGAGAACCTACTTCTCCCTCTCCCTCTGTGGCTCTCCCTGCTTGTGTGTACACACTCACTCTCTCTGTCAAATAAATAAATAAAATCTTTAAAACAAAAAAAGATTAAATGAAAATACTCAGTAACAAGACCAGTTAATAGACCTGTATAAGAATACTAGAAAAATGAGGACCCCTGAAAACATACAGTAAACTCCCCTTTTTACAGATAAACAAACTGATAACTAGAATGGTTACAACTTGTCCAAAAAAATTCCCAAATCACAGTAATACAAAAATCTTCATGCCATTAACAAAATAAAATGTATCATTTGTCCAAAAGCAAATGATGAAAGGTTCAAAGGGTTGGATTAAATGACGTCATGAGATGAGATAAGATTATAAAACTGTTCCAAAGGAAACCAATTTTAAGTCAGTGGTTTTCTAATTTCAATTTCTAATTTCTAATTCTAAAAATTCTAATTTCTAGTTTTGCAGGGAGGGATGAGTGGGAGGAGAAAGCAACTGGCAAGTGGCCTGGATAGCAGGAAAAGAAAGCTCAGCACCTAACTTCTTCAGAACCCAAACCACTTAGCTCATCTCTACTAATAGTGAATGCCTACTAAGCCAACTATCTAGACCTATCTTTAATATAGGCCTAATCTCCCAATGCACTCTGATCCTACTCTCTGGGCCCACCAAAGTACCTCCCCTACTCTATCAGTCTGCACTCTTTCACCTTATACAGTGTAATGTAATGTGCATGTGCTACTATGTCAAATTTCTCCATAGAATGCAAGTGCTTTGAGGGCAGACTTCTGCCTTTATCCATTTTTATTATTTCCAAAACTCAGCAATATATATGACATATAGTAAGCACCCAACTTATTAGATGAAGGAATGTGCTAATATATTCCACAACTCCAGATTAATTCCCACTTAATATCTAACATTACTATCATATGATTTTAAAAATTCCATTAACTTTTAGAGCTAGTGGACTCTCATGGAGTTTCTCCTCTTCTCTGGTAGCTACAAGTCTAAATCAAAGCAACCTACTGACAGCTGATCAAACTCCAGATACAAGTAACACCTGTAACTTACTTACTATATACATCAACTACATTAACCTCCTTTTTACTAATTTATACTATATATACCACTAAAACAATTTTCTATGCTCCTAGCATTGGTATGAAGACTTGATATGATAGACAGTGCTCTCAGCTGAGGGCAGATCATTTAGTTAAAGAAGGCAATGGGAGTAATTTTGCCCTGCTGTCAATATTTCAGTTTAAGAGAACAATTCAATTTCTTTGTAAATCAGTTATTTAATAAATCTGGCTTTAAAACAACTCCAAGAGTAATTATCTCAGGAAGCAAAGAAGTTCTCAAAAACTTCATAACAAAAATAATTTTCTAACTTCATGTTACATTACTCAACATGGAAACACACACACATACCTCTTGAATGACAGAAAGCAAGGAACAGAAATAAAACACATAAATACAAGTATCACACAACAGGGCATGGCAAACAGGGAGTGGGAAAAAAAAGTCAACATATAATACTATATAGGCTTATTCTGCCTCATTAAAAACCATCAGAGAAACATTTACATTAAATATTTATCAGAGATTTTACAAAATTGTCTATTAAACAGTCATTTGGGGTAAATTTCAACATCGGAATCAATTCTGAATACACATTCTTCAAGTATCTATTCTCTGCCTTTTTTTTACTGTTACTCACTGCATATGACCCACTCTTCTAAAGCTCTAAATACATCTACAATAAAAATTACTTCCAAATCTTCATCTGTAGTCCAGATAAGTGTTTGCTTGGGGCACAGGGAGGGAGGGGAGTGCTGCCCTTTGCATTGTAGAAGATTTAGCGGCATCTCTGGCCACTGTTATCAGCACCAACATTCACCCCCTCTCAGTTGTGATAACCAAAAATGTCTCCAGACATTGGTGAATGTCATATGGCAAATAAAATGGCCCCAGTTGAGAACCACTGGTCTAGTGTATGCATTCATTCTTTTTTTCTCCAACAAATATCTATTGATCAACTAGTAGGTCTGTGTCAACCTCTCTGCTAGAGGCCAGAGAGATGAAGGTAATGGGGGGATTTCAGACAAATAAGCAATTACAACAGATTGTGAGCTTTATGAAATGTGCAGTTCAGAACTGTGACGGCATGTTATAGAGAATATAACATAAAATCAAAAAGATCAAGAGAAGCTTCCCAAAGGAAGTGAAATTTAAACAGAGAGTTAAAGGGAAAAAGAATGAGTATAAACAGAAACAAGAGAAAGTACAGTGAACCTCAGGAACTGAGACATTCAGAATGTATACATACAAAACACAGCACCTAATACTCATCCTCTGAGAACCTACTACGTTATACTAAAAATATCACTGTGAATGAGACAAATATGGTCTCTGCTTTCACGGTACTTATAGTCTAATTAGGGAAATACAAATTCTTAAAATAACTAAAAATCACAAAATGGTGTCAGATGATTTGGAGCCAACAAGAGTGCTATGGTAGCAGGGCAGAGTCACACCCACCTAGCCAGACCTGGCTTCCCCAAGTAAGCAACACCTAATTTGACATTCAAAGGATGAATGGGAATAATACAGGAAAGAAGAAAACAATTTGAAGCAGAAAAAAATCACTTGTATAAATATGTACTCATTATAGATTATTTCAGTTTGCAGCTTTTACAAAATGAATTGGTCTACCAATAGAAAGAGCCACTAAAGTTATCACTGAACTTCAACAACAAAAGGAAAATTAATTTTTTTCATTCTACATTGACAGAATGTGCACTTTTAAATATTTCCTTCTAAAACTCTGAATTGCTACAAGCATAAGGGATGGGAGATGTCAAAAATAAGTCCTATCTTTGTGCTGATCCCAATATGTCCCCAGATGCTAAAATTAGAGCACTTAACAAAATACATATTTAAAAATATGGATGGCTGATATGAGGAATTCTTAATCTCAGGAAACAAACTGAGGGTTGCTGGAGTGGTGGGGGATGGGAGGGATGGGGTGGCCGGGTGATAGACATTGGGGAGGGTATGTGCTATGATGACCGCTGTGAATTGTGTAAGACTGTGAATCACAGACCTGTACCTCTGAAACAAATAATACATTATATGTTAAAAAAAAGAAGAAGAAGAAGAAAAAGAAGATTATAGGAAGGGAAAAATGAAGGGGGGGAAATCGGAGGGGGAGACGAACCATGAAAGACTATGGACTCTGAGAAACAAACTGAGGGTTCTAGAGGGGAGTGGGTGGGGGGATGGGTTGGCCTGGTGATGGGTATTAAAGAGGGCAACGTATTGAATGGAGCACTGGGTGTTATATGCAAACAATGAATCATGAAACACTACATCAAAAACTAATGATGTAATGTATGGTGATTAACATAACATAATAATAAAAAATTTAAAAAAATATGGATGGGCAAATTCTGAAAAGCAAAGTGCAAAATAATACGCTACCTTTCTTGAAAAGTAGGGTGGCAATAAGAATGTATTAACATATTTGTAATTGCTTATAAATGCATAAAGAAACCATGAAAAGTTAAGTTAAAAACTAGCAATAATCAATAACTGAGGGAGGGATGACGTGTGAGAGCAAGACTTTCTTCTTTGTATTTGTTTTTACTACACGTTAGACCTTCTGTATTATCTGGTCAAAAATTGAAAATATACCACTGTCAAATACAATTTTTTTTAAAAATCTACCATTAATGTTTTAACACTAAAACATAAGTTATCAATAAGAAAGAACTATCCTTAATTCATTGCGTTTAATATTTATCATTATATGAAAACTGATTTTATACTTTATTTACCCTACTGGAATTCATGGATTCATTCATTTTTGTGAAATCCTTATTTATACTTATTTCCCCTTGCTCTGCTACCAATATATCATCATTAGCAGTGTCTTTGGTGGTACAATAACATTATATATCTATATGCAACTGAGAATGATTACAAATCATTCATCTTTAGCTGTTTATTTTATCAACACAATCCAATGGAAATGCAATATTTTATTTATTAAGAAAACTAGAAAAATGATGTTCTTCCTCCTCATACAAAGCAAGCTAAGAATATTTCTCTATGTTCTAAAAGTTGAACAAGGAAAAAAATTTAAAATAAGGTGTATTTTCTTTCTTGGCACTTCACTATTACAATTCTTTGGAAATTATTATATTTTTCAGGAAAAAATAACACATTTGGGGAAAAGATAGAATGACACTTTTCCAGTCTGCCAGGAAACAGAGCCCTTCTTCAAATGAAGACCTATCAAAATATGCAAGCAAATGTCATGGCAACAGAAGCTCTCACCATGGTAACATCCCTGCTTCAGAGGAAAACCACTCTAATTCATCATGTACTTCAAGACAAGGCATTAGACTAATTCCAATTTTCATTTTACAATCTATGCATAACATTCAATATACCTGGCAGTAGTAAAGATTTAATAAAAACATTAATATTTCACAAGAAAGCAGTATTAAAATCAAACCTGACTCAATTTACATGCAAATTGATTAATGCCAGGGATATAAAATCAAGCTGACCCACCTTACAGAAAATCAAGATAGTAATGAAGACATAAAAAAACAATGACATCACAACTGCTTAAGAGTAAATACTCTCAACTCAATATAGAAACAATTATATGTTTAATATTCACAGGATAGCTGGTAAAGAAAAGGCTTTTTTAAAAAAAAAACCAAGAATATGATTTCAAGATTTTTATTATTACTTCTATTTTGTAATTCATCATATATAATTCTGTTTTATTTCAGTGATGGATTATTAATGCCACAAAAATTCTTTTTTTTTTTTAAAGATTTTATTTATTCATGAGAGAGAGAGAGAAAGGCAGAGGCAGAAGTAGGATCCCCGCTGAGCAGGAAGCCTGACATGGAACGGAACTCGATCCCAGGACCCCGGGATCATGACCTGAGCCGAAGGCAAACGTTTAACCATCTGAGCCACCCAGGTGCCCACAAAAATTCTTACTTAGAAAATAAATACAGGTCTCCAGATGACAAAAGTAAAATTGAATATGATTTTTTAAAAGGTTAGAAATTAATCAGTTATTACCACAAATAAAATTTTACTATGCTACATATATCATTAAAATCTTCTTATAAAAGCTAGTAAACAAGTATTATTAACTTTGTAAATTAAATTAAAAGATCTAATAGCTGTCAAGTAAAAGGTCTACTACCTATAGCATATTAAAATGCCAATGCTCATTTTAAAATATTCATTTTTAGAAGACAAACCACAAAAGATTAGCAATTCAAACTGTCAATAAAATCATAAAACTGAAAACCTTGTATAAAAGAGTCTAATAAAACCTAACTGGTTTATGGTATATACTAACAACCAGATGATCACTTCAGTTTGATCAGAGTTTGAACCTCAAACCTTAAATATACATAGGTTTATATTAAAATAAACAGCTAATTTTTTCTTTGAAGAAAATACCCATTTTCTCAAAATATTTAAATATTTTGTCAAATACAGCTTACATCTGAAATTTTTAAAAATACTTTGTGAACAAAGTAATATAAGTAAGTCACCTTTAAATAAAAATCAGTTATTTTTGCATCAACAACAAAGCACATGGGGAAACCAAAAGGTAGCATGTGATAAAGAAGACAGTAAACTGCCTTCAAATCTAATTTTGGTCTTCAACTTGAAAGCAAGGGGAAATCACTAGAGATAAAGGAAGGAATGCAGTATGAAGAAAAGATTGGAGGGAGACAAAGTGAAGGACAAGAGGCAATGAATGGTAAGTCAGATCAGAGCTGTGGTAGAGATTAACGAGAGAAAAAGAAATAACTTATGAGATATTTAGGTGTAAAGCAGGAAGATAGAGCAAGACTTGGACATGGATCAAAGATGACATCTAGATTTCTCATTTAAATAAGTGGAGTAGGAAATGCTGGGAAAGGAAAGGTTTTTACAGTTTGTATGTTTGCCTGTTTGGGGAGTAGAAATGGAGTTTGGCTTTAAAATGTATTGAGTCTTTGGTATTTCTGAGAAATTTAAAAAGCAGTATATGAAGGTAGGCAATTAGATAAACAAATAACGGAGCTTAAACAGAAATCAAAAGTCTGACTTAGAAGAGATAACTAAAGCCATGGCTGTAGATGAGATATTCTAGGGTGAGAGTATAGAATGAGAAAGAACAAAGGTCCAGGACATTAAGCCTTGAGAAAGTCCAAATTTCAAGGGTTAGTAGAAGATGAAGAGCTTGAATGAGATGGACAAGAAATGGTATAAGAATAGAAACAACTGGGAGCATGTGGTGTCATAGAAGCCATTAAAGAGAGTATTTTTTTTTTTTTTGAGAGAGAGAGAGTATTTTAAAAAAACAGTGGACAGCAATGCAGACTACCATAAATGACTGAGTGAAAAAACGGGCTGAAAAATGATCTTGATTTTGCAATGAAGAAAGATCACTGGTGACTTTTCAAAAAAGCAACTGATTCAAACAATATTTACTTAGGTAAAGCCCTTTTAAAAATACAATCTTATCTAAAACTACAATAATATGTAAAAGAAATAAATCAGCGCTGCCGTGACATAAACACAATGCTTACCTAGCAACTTATCCCTCCATGTGGTCCTGAGGTAGTTCACAGAAACCTACGATGCTGGAAATTAGTGTTTTTGAAACCACTGGACTAATCTTGGAAGTATCTTTTCAGCTCTGATTTTCTATAATTCTATAAATGCAAATTATTTTGTTTAAATTGAGGCTTTCATGATAATTAATGATTGCTCTGTGCTTTAGTAATATCAGATACTGTTGCATTCCTTTATAATTACAAAAAAATGCTCTGTTATTTTCCCGAACATACCATTAATTAACTTTGCTTTTCCTTTTTCCTATAAAAATAATGAACTATGTGAAACACAGAACATTAAATGAAAAGGTAAGCAAACTTTCTTTTAAGCCACTGTTTGGTTTTGCCCTCATTAGAATCACCACCTTTATATAGTATCTTTATCACTATTCTTCAGTTTTTTGCCAAGATTCAATATTTTCTCTTTTTGCTTCTTTTTGGCCAGAGTAATATCTTCTACCTTTTATTCAACTCCAGTTAACCCACTATAATTAGTGTAATGGAGCAGAATTAACTTCTTGCTAAGTTTTAAGTAATTAGCACCAAACAAATGTAGGCCAAAGAGTTTTTTCACAAGTAGATGCACCAGGAATCCTCTTCATCCTTCACCATTTATTTACCTTTGGAATATTTCTGTGGTATCAGAGAATGGATTACAGGTTAAAAACCAAGCTTTGTCTACCCCAACTAGGACTACCTCTCCACTTTATGCAGATTCACTCAGACTGCTATAACGGTCACTTGATCAGTTCCTTTCTTCATTTATTTGAATTGTTGGGTCAAGGGAGCCAAGGGATGCAATACCACATTGTGAGAAGTTTAGAAGATTTTCTGATAAACATGGTGAATTAAACAGGTGCATTTATATCCACTTTGATTTGAAAGCTCACTAAAGCAGGAGTTACAGAAAAGAGGTATCAACAGAAAAGGAAACACAGGAGAGAAAACAGCAGAAAACAACATGTCAATATATTTTTGAAAGACAGAAAGGAGATGGAGAAGTTAATAGAGCACAGAGCACAGAAATCTGAATACTAAGTGCCTGCAGAGGAGGATATCAACGAAAGCAATTCATGCTGCAGCCACAGTTGCCAGAACAGATCAGATCAGATAATGTAGGGAAGAGATAACCAAGACGGTTGCCAAGGGGGAAAAAGCTGAGGCATGGTACTGAAAACAAGGAGAATGGTTGAAAATCTTTACAAGGAACATTTAAACCTCTAGGTTCCCTCCTCCACCCCAGGCAAAAGGTAGGAGATACCCTTACCCTGTGGAAAAACTGAAGGACGAAAGCTCTAGTTCAGAAGATTCAAGTGTAACAGAAGAGGAAAACTGAACCTGGAGAGTTACTGAACAACGGGCCCTTGCCCCATTATCTTCTCTACTCCAAGAATGCTAACAGCCAGGCAAATGCAACCAAGGAAGAGCATGGAGGCTTGGTCACTGAAGAGGCTAAAGAATTCCAGAGAAAAGAACTAAAAGATTCTAATATTTGGATTAACTCCCAATTTAAAAATAAGGGTGAAAAATTTACACATATTTTAACATGATAAAAAAATACCATAAGGTTTATCATGTTATTACAGAATAGTACGTTAATTTGCCATAAGTGTCCATCACTTACCCTGCCTGCACTTAATCATTAAAGCTGAGTTCATAAAAGGTTTTAGATTTCCCCAGAAGAAAAATTTAGAAATATTGCCAAATTTTACATTAAAAATTAGTTCTTGGTCTGATTAAGGTTCCTAAATTCTCATTCAGAACTTGCTTTCTATAGAAAGCCTAGCAAAGGAAGGTAATTTACAAAGCATGCAAGGGCAGAATCAGAAATTACATTGGGTATTAGGCTCTAGAGCTATTAGTCAGAAATACCACATCAAGCTAGGTAACTGTGGAAGGTTGAAAAATGGCCCCCAAAGATAATCAGGAAAATTTATCCAAATAGTATAATATTAATACTGTGAATAGAAAATGGTATTGCTTGGCCTACTAAGTAGTCCTAAAATTAGATATGATGAAAATGAATCAGGGATACTAAGTTATAGTAAATATACTGCCTTTAAATAGTGTAAAACCAGGCCCACCACTTAGTTGGTCAAAATAAATAGACTTTCTCTTTATAAACTGAGAGAATAAATAAAAGCTGGAATGGAACTAAATTTCTCATGGTGTAATGCAATGTCATTTAATGCTCTGTCTCTGGACCATCTAAAATCACATCTCTCACCACTGGAAGCTACATCTGTCTGTAATCAACTCTGTTCTTACCTCGTCATACAGAAAACTCAGAGCTGCTGAAAAGGAAAATGAACGTCTTTCCTTTGGATATGCAACAGCAATCAGAAAAAGGCCATTTTACTTGGTGAAGAAAACGAACTTGATGACAATATGTGAGCACAGTGGTTTCAATCCCAAAGAATTAGGTGAAAGAAAAAACTTAAGTATTCCTTCTTTGAAAGCAATAAAGAGAAATCATAAAAGTTATGAATTATTAGAAAAATAGATCTTAAACACTGCTTTTTTTAGCAGAATATCATGAAAACAATGTCTGATAATGTCATCCAAGTTCATCTACTTAATAGACACTTATATTTTCATTTTTTAAAAGAGGTAAAAAAGTCACAAATCTCTGTGTAGAAACCAAATATAGTCTCACCTGTAGCTTTGGTAAATCAAAAATTTGAAAATGGAATACAGAGGACCCCTCCTGTGGTGGTGGCCCAAACTAAGGACACAGTAAGTAAGAACAGAAAAATGAGACTGAAATTGCAAAATTAAAATCATAAAAAAATAAACAAGACTACAAAGTGGCATATAATGAAATTTTGCATGTGAGCAAGAAAATTGCTCTCCTGAATGGATTCATGCTAAATTGGAGCCTATTCTGGATGGCAGAGTTAATATATTTTATACGCAGAATACCCTCTAGAAGATTTAACACAAACACAACAGAAATGCAAAAAAAAAAAAACCTACCACAGAATTAAATAGAACGGGTGTACATGTGACTAAGTACCACATCCTTCTTAGAGCCAGATGCCAATCTATCAATTAACAGTGAAGTCCAACTAAAAGGCCCAATACAAACACTGTGAAAGGTACGCATCTGTGGTAAAAATTAAGACAGATAGAGTTGACAAAGTGTACTTTTAAGAAATAAAAAACTAGATAGAAAATGTTCATGAGAAATTACAATTAGAAATGAAACACATTAAGAAATAGGCTAAAATCATTAAAATTTCATGGAAAATGAAAAGAATTAACCAAAGATTAATAACTAGTACAGTATAGTGCTGTGTCATCAATTAAACTTCTATAAAAATAAGTAGTTGTGAAATATCTTTTAATAACAAAATGAGTATAGATATATGCTAACCTAAGGATCGGAAAGGCTAAATTAATAAGAAACCGACAATTTCCACTGATGAACAAACTGTGACCCTTTCAAAACCATTCCACATACTATGTAATCTTAATTTAGCATGCAAAAGTAAAAATTCTAGGGGCGCCTGGGTGGCTCAGTCGTTAGGCGTCTGCCTTCAGCTCAGGTCATGATCCCAGGGTCCTGGGATCGAGCCCTGTATCGGGCTCCCTGCTCCGCGGGAAGCTCCCGGGAAGCTTGCTTCTCCCTCTCCCGCTCCCCCTGCTTGTGTTCCCTCTCTCGCTGTCTCTCTCTTTGTCAAATAAATAAATAAAATCTTTTTTAAAAAAAAGTAAAAATTCTATTGGAATGATGGCAGGAGAAAAAATTAATAGAAATACAGTCATATAATAATGATCACTATTTCATTTATTGCAACAGTATAAATTTCCTTTTAAGAGATACATTGTTTTCAGGAAAGTAAGATAAGAGTTTATTCTTTCTCTTATTAAGAATTCTTTATCCAAGCAGGAGGGGAAGAATGAAGGGCGGGAAATCGGAGGGGGAGACGAACCATGAGAGATGATAGACTCTGAAAAATAAACTGAGGGTTCTAGAGGGGAGGGGGGGTGGGGGGATGGGTTAGCCTGGTGATGGGTATTAAAGAGGGCACGTTCTGCGTGGAGCACTGAGTGTTATGCACAAACAATGAATCATGGAACACTACATCAAAAACTAATGATGTAATGTATGGTGATTAACATAACAATAAAAAATTTAAAGAAAAAAAAGAATTCTTTATCCAATACATTCTCCCCAATACTGGCAGGAAGAAGGATTCTTAAGTGTTAATTTATATTCACATACATTGATCTTCATATGATCATTACAGAACTTCAGAGCTAAACTATTATAGCCTGTACATTTTTTAAAATTGGAGAACCAAAGAGATATTAAGTGCCTTATCTTAACCAGAGACCAATTCTAACCCACTGGGAAGTCTCTGAGAAGAATATGCAAGTAGCAAAGCTCATATTATTGTTTCATGAAGAATAAGTGTTTGCATTTGGGATTCTGCAAGGAAACAAGTGAGAATTTAAAGAAAGTCACTGAAAAATTTCTTAAAAGAAAAAAACATCAAGCATAAATTAGATTATACATATGCATGTGCAACAAGAAAAATAAAATAGCTATAAATTTTAAAAAATGTTTGCATATATTTCTTTCTGTTGTCTGATTCCTGAGGCTAGGATTTCCAAGTACTATGTTAAAATAACATTGGTGAGAGTGGACATCCTTGTCTTGCTCCTGATCTTATAGGAAAAGCTCTCAGTTTTTCCCCATTGAGGATGCACAGCTGTGGGTTTTTCGTATATGGTCTTTGTTATGTTGAGGTATGTTCTCTCTATCCCTACTTTGTTGAGGGTTTATATCGTGCATAGATGTTGTAGTCAAACGTTTTTTCTTCATCTACCGAGAGGATCATATGATTCTTAGCCTTTTTTTTTCATTAATGTGGTATATCACAGTGATTGATTTACAACTGCACCAAAAGCCATAAGATACCTAGGAATAAACCTAATCAAAGAGGTAAAAGACCTGTATATAGAACACTTATGAAAGAAACTGAAGATGACATAAAGAAATGGGAAAACATTCCATGCTCATGGATTGGAAGAAAAAACATTATTAAAATGTCTATACTACCCAAAGCAATCTATACATTTCATGCAAGCCCTATCAAAATACCACCAGCATTTTCCACAGAGCTAGAACAAATAATTCAAAAATTTGAAAATTTGTATGGAACCACAAAAGACCCCAAATAGCCAACATAATCTTGAAAAAGAAAAGCAAACCTGGAGGTATCACAATTCTGGACAAGTTATATTACAAAGCTGTAGTGATCTAGATAGTACAGTACTGGCACAAAAAACAGACACACAGATCAATGGAACAGAACAGAAAACCCAGAAATGGACCCACAACTACATGGTGAACTAATCTTTGACAAAGGAAAGAATATCCAACGGAAAAAAAGACGGTCACTTCAACAAACGGTGTTGGAAAAACTGGACAGCAACATGCAAAAGAATGAAAACTGGACCACTTTCTTACACCATATGCAAAAATAAAATCAAAAGGGATTAAAGACAGGGGTTCCTGGGTGGCTCGATCAGCTGGGCGTCTGACTCTTGATTTCAGCTCAGGTCATGATCTTAGGGTTGTGAGATTTCTCTCTCTCTCTCTCTCAAAAATAAATAAATAAATAATAAATAAATAAAATCTTTTTAAAAAATGGATTAAAGACATGTGAGACAGGAAACTATCAAAATCCTAGAGAAGCACACAGGCAGTAACCTCTTTGACATTGGCCACACCAACTTCTTATAGATATGTCTCCTGAGGCAAGGGAAACAAAAGCAAAAATAAACTATTGAGATTTCAACAAGATAAAAAACTTCTGCACAGCAAAGGAAATGATCAAACAAAACTAAAGGCAACCTTCAGAATGCAAGAAGATATTTGCAAATGACATATCTGATAAATGGTTAGTGTCCAAAATCTATAAAGAATTTATCAAACTCAATACCCAAAAAACAAATAGTCTAGTTAAAAAATGAGCAGAAGACATGAATAGACATTTTTCCAAAGAAGGCATACAGTTGGCTAACGGACACATGAAAAGATGCTCAGCATCACTACTTATTAGGGGAATACAAATCAAAACTACAATGAGATATCACCTCACATCTGTCAGAATGGCTAAAATTAACAACACAGGAAACAACAGGTGTTGGTGAGAATGCAGAGAAAGGGCAACCCCCCTACACTACTGTTGGGAATGTAAACTGGTGCAGCCATTCTGGAAAACAGTATGGAGGTTCCTCAAAAAGTTGAAAATAGAACTACCCTCAGATCCAGCAACGGCACTACTAGTTATTTACCCAAAGGATACAACAATACTGATTCGAAGGGATACATGCACCCCGATGTTTATAGCAGCATTATCAACAATAACCAAATTATGGAAACAGCGAAAGTGTCCACTGACTGATGAATGGCTAAAGAAGATGTGGTGTATATATTTACTATGGAATTTTGCTCAGCTGTAAAAAAAAGAATGAAATCTTGTCATTTGCAATGACCTGGATAGAACTAGAAAGTAGTACACTAAGCAAAATAAGTCACAGAAAGACAAATACCGTATGATTCCACTCATGTGGAATTTAAGAAACTAAACAAATGAACGGTAGGGGGGAAAGAGAGAGACAGAGAGAAAGGGGATACCAGAAAACAGACTCTTAACTATAGAGAACAAACTGAGGGTTACTGGAAGGGAGGTGGGCAGGGGATGGGGTAAATAGATGATGGGGATTAAGGAGGGCACTCGTGATGAGCACTGGCTGTTGTATGTACTAAATTCTACACCTGAAACTAATTTTACGCTGTACGTTAACTAACTACAATTTAAATAAAAACTTGAAGAAAAAAAATGTTTGCCTATACTGGTAAAATATAAAACAGGTCAAATCTGAAAGACGAGGGGGAAAACCTAATGATATATTTTCATTTCTTTGATGAACATTTTCTAAGACATATTGGGCCAAACACTATCTTAGACACTGGACATATAAAGGTAAATAAGAAAGGAAAGTACTAACCTTGGAGAAACCCACAGTATTTGTAAGACAAAAACATAATCAATATTTACCTTGTGAGGTGGTAGCTACTTTACCTACTGTAAGAAACAGTAAGGTTATCTTGGAGATCTTTTTTGCTTTGAGAATAATCATTTAAGTGATCTGTCTTAGTTATAAAAAATATTTAGCAATTAAGTAACAAGTGTTCAAGAGAAAAGAGGGGGGAAAAAAACTTTTTTTTTTTTTGCCTTCACAAAAGCAAACCACTCCCCATAAGTCCTATGAAATGAAGAGCAGGGGAAAGACTGCATATGCACAGGAACCCAAGGTCTCATCAAGGCCCTAACTGCTGCTTCTTTTCAGTCACAATATTACATCTCTCTTGGTCTGGTGGCCTCAGAATGAGATCAGTTTGCCTCAAAGAATCTGAGAAACTCCATGTCAGGGAAGGTGCAGATTCGTGACCAGGACCTAGACTGTCATGAGAAAGATTTGCTTGTAGACAAAGGTGTATATAAGGTTAGAAGTTGCTTTGACCAAGCCAATTTAACAGTAATGACAGAGGAATAGTTTTGTGATGTGCATGTATATGTGTGTGTGGCCCGAAGGACTAAAAGAGATTAAGTGCTCATGCCTAAGGTGACACAGAAGAAATCCAGAAACTACTTTTCCATCTCCTCTATACCCTCGGAGACTACCATCAGACTGACAGGAGTAACTTAGAAATACCTACCTGCAACAACATCAATATAGAAATGATGGCAGCAAATGCACAGAGGAATACAGTCAATCTATGAACTCATCAGAATTTCACCTTTCTAGAACCTGGTGGCTAGAATCAGGATGCCTAAAATGGAGTAAGTTTAAAATCTCAGGGCACCATTATTTCCTAGGAAGTAAATAGGGATCCTTGCAGTATTACACTGCACCGTGGTTCATTTCTTCAGAGGAGAGAAGGGGCCACTGAATAATAAAGCAATATCATCTTTATTTTGTTCTGCAAGCTGGGAACTTCCAGGATAAGGACGCTGAAGAGGAGCCCCAGGAGAGAAAGCTACGCAGCAGCACTGGAGAGTGAAAGACTCAGAGGGAACGCCTTCAGATAAAATCCAAACTGGATATATTACTTGATAAATTTGACTGTACTGAAAAAAAATTTTAACAGTTCTTTTAAAGAGTTTAAGAGAAGAAGTAGTGATAATCATAACAAATGAAAATATAAGGCAATTCCTAACTTCAGGTAAAAAAGTTTCCTATGAAAATGTAATATTATACAACGACTCAAATGTGAACAATATTTATGTTACCACAGAAATACAAATACTGAATATTCATTTGACTAAAAATGTGGTATAATTATAATGGGATGACAGAAGGAGAAGGGGTGATTGTCGGAGGAGTGAAAGAGCTCAATCCTGTTCTTCAACAGCAGAGAGTAGGCAGATCATGTATAAAACAGCAAACCAAGAAGAGCAGCATAAACAGATTTTGTAGAAATAGGGAGAGAAAAGAGAAAAAACACACAGCTAAAACAACAGAAAATAATTACCTCCTAGGAGTGGCACTTTGAATGTGGGGGAAAAGTAGAAGAAGAGACTGTTCTATTTTTCAGTAGAAGACATGATATTTTGACTTTTAAAATGATGGGCATGTATTATTATGCATTACTTGGAGCTTACAATATTTTTTCCATAATATTACTTTATTTTGAATATATATAAAAAGAGGAAAAAACTGTAAGAAATAAGGTAGCATAAATCCACAAAAAACTATTACACTCAGATCCAAAGATATATTAAAAATTACATATATCATGATTAAGTAGCATTTATGTCAGAATGAAGGCTAGGTCAACATGAGAAAATCACTGTAATTTACTACATGAATGTCATAAAAAGAGAAATGACATGGTAATCTCCATCAATAGATACAGAGAAAGCATCTGTTAACTCCCAAAACCTACTTACGATTGGGGAAAAAAAAAAAAAAACCTTTGTATGAATAGAAACAAAACTTTCTTAGCATGATAAAAGCTCTCTAAGAGAAATCTGCCAAAAACATACTTAATGGAGAAAAATTAGCCACATTCCCTTTGAAATTAAGAATAAGGTAAGAGGGGCAGCTGGGTTGCTCAGTCGTTAAGCAACTGCCTTCAGCTCAGGTCATGGTCCCAGGGTCCTGGGATCGAGCTCTGCATCGGGCTCCCTGCTCCACAGGAAGCCTGCTTCTCCCTCTCCCACTCCCCCTGCTTCTGTTCCCTCTCTCGCTGTCTTGCTCTCTCTGTCAAATAAATAAATAAAATCTTTAAAGAAAAAAAAAAGAATGAGGTAAGAATGTCTCCCTCTCCTCCACCTAATAAAGTCAATATTTAAGCCAGTGCTAGAGGTCCTGGCCAATATGTAAAATTAGACAATTATTAGAACTAAAAGTGTTCAGCAAGATTCTTGACTCAACAAATCAATCAACAATGTGGCAGTACATTAGAAGTACCAAATAAAGACACCATTTACTGTAAAAATGGAAAATAATAAATATCTAAAAATTAGACAATTAAAAACTTACACTCAATTAGAGAACAGAAAAAGACCTGAAGAGAGCTAAACCTTATTCACTGAGATGATTCAACGTGGTAAAAACATCAATTTTCTCCAAAGTAAATTCAAAGCAATTCCAATTGAACTCCTAACAAGAATTTTTTGGTAACTTGACAAACTATTTCTGAAATTTCTATGTTAAACCAAATGTCCACACATATTTAAGAAAAGAACAGAGAGACCTTCCTTACTAGATATCAGTTACAAAACCAATGTAATAACAAGTGTGGTTATTTGAATCAAAACAGACTAATACATCAGCTGACTTTCCTAGACTCATGTGTCAGGCCATTTCTCTTACAGACACCAAAACCTCATATACACATGGACATGAACCATGAGTTTAACAAATTTATTGCAATTACTGTTATTCTTAGACTTGATTTCGCTCTAGGGAGATCAGGCCTAGAAAATACTGGAACTCAAAGATCTAACTTCTACCTTCCAGAGATATTTCTACAATTTCTGTCCCCAGCCTCTAACTCTCCTCCATCACCTCTTCCCTTGACCACAGAAGAGCTTCTCTCTACCTGTTTGGCAAAGGGGACTGGAAGGAAGACAGAAGCCAGTCACATATCACATTATATCTAAACTTGCATATTAAAGTTCTACTATATATGTAAAAACATATATAATATAGTATTTAATGCACAGTCTTCAAAAATATTAGTTTCCTTCCCTTTAATGTCTCTCTATACAACTTCACAGCTAGCCCATATCCTAATTTCTAAGGATAGAGTTACTGAAGGAAAAAATGCAGCATATGAAGCAAACTACAGCACATGATGAGGTGTAGTACATGAAATACAACTCTTTCCTATAGAGCAGTTTTCATACATGAACATGCATTTAAGTCATGTGGAGAGCTTGTTATAGCACAAGTTGCTGGACTCCATTCCCAGGGTTTCTGATCAGTAGAACTAGGGTGAGCTGCTTTTTTTTTTCCTTAAAGATTTTATTTATTTATTTGAGAGAGAGAGCGCACAGAGCAAGAGAGAGAAAGCACAAGCAGGCAGAGGGGCAGAGGGAGAAGGAGACGCCCCACTGAGCAGAGAGCCCGACGCGGGGCTCAATTCCAAGACACTGGGATCATGACCTGAGCTGAACGGGGGCACTTAACTGACTGAGCCACCCAGGAGCCCCGGGTGAGCTGCTTTTCTAATAACTTTTTGGGTGGTGGTAATGTTCCTTGTCCACAGGCCACATTTTGAGAAACAGTGCTCTATTAGAGCACAGGTTGTCAAATGAGGGCAATTTTGCTCTCCAGGGGAAAGTAGTTAGTGAATGTATATATTTTTGGTTGTCACAAACCTGGAGAGATGGGATTGGGGGAAGAGATAATACAGGTACCTAGTAAGTACAGACCAAGGATGCTGCTAAACACCCTATAACACACAGGACAGCTCCCTACAACAAAGAATTGTCTGGCAAAAAATGTCATTGGTGCTAATGTTGAGAAACCATGCTATCAGAGTAAAATGTAACTTACTCCAAATATATGATTTGACCATTCAGTTAGTGCAAGTTCTTCAGTGAGTTTCAGAAATTTGACATGCAATATTTTTCATTATTGCATTTTCTTCAAGTATTAAAAATTCTTTGAATTTCACTCATCCATAACAAATTTTAGAAATATTAATATTTAAAGGTATACTGGGCTACAGAAAGAAATAAGCATTTATGTAATGTTATTGGTAATTTCTAGTAAAGAAATATAAATTAACATTCATTTTGCAAGAATTATAAAAAACTAATTATATCAAAAGACTTTCTTGAAAAATAATGATCAATGTTTATTTCTTGAGTAAAAAGCAAACAACTGTTCGTTTTACCATTACATATATTTAGTATACATATATTTCACTACAAGTGAAATACCTTGTAATAAACAATTTATTTAAGGATAGGCAGTGATCGTAGCAGTAACCAATCCTAAGATAATATAACTCAAGAAAATGTGCTTTATATATACATGCATGTGTAGACACATATTTATATCCATACAACACACTACAAATGCGTGTGCGCGCGCACACACACACACACACACAAACACACACACACACGAACTTACTCCAATAGGCTGAAAAATAAGTCCATCCATTTCATGGCTGACTTCTTTGGCAAAATTTCCTTCAAGTAACTATAAAATAAATACACATATTTTTACAAATACAATAATCACTTAAAGAGTATTTTAATTTTTTGCAAAGTTTACAAAAATCTCTTATTATATAAGCTTTAAGAATTGAAATACAAAATGGGGAAGGTAGGTGATACAGAGGGATACATATTGCAAGATTTTTTTTTAACATATAAAGACTGTCACTCCGTGGCAGGCTAGGTATCTTGAACAACAGTCATAACTAAAACAACCAAAATGATGGATAAAATATTAAAAACATATTTTTAAATGCATTGCTGAGCCAGCATAAAAGGAAGGAAGACAGAGGCCAAAAGCAAAGTGAAAATAGAAATTCTGAGAAGTAATAAATACAGGGAACAAAATATAAAACATACACAAAAAGGAAACTGCAGAGAAACTTGCGAGGGATAGATGGAGGCTGGGGGGCAGGGGAGACATCCCCCAGAATCTGTAACCTTAAGTGAACTCAGACGTGGGATCACAGTCCAAAAATACATTATCTATGCCTTCCCCAAACCCAATAGCAGAGGACTTTTTAAAAAAAATTTTTGTCCTATTTTGTTTTGTTGTCTTTTTTATATTTTTTCAAGCACAGAAATGCATTACAAGGGATACACAGTATAAAATACAAATGACAGTTTTTTTCAATGTCATTAAAGAGTAGGTATAGCCCCAAAGCTCTCTCTTTAGTTCTGAGCAAGTAGTTTTAAACGCTTCTTTCACAGATTTTTATTGTTTTGAAGAACTGAACATGCGTATCACTAATGGAAGCCCTAACATTGATTTCTGTATTTCAAAGAGCCAGAGTCTGACCAATTTACAGCACAGTCAGGATAGGTCTGGGATTCAAGTACGTTGTATCCAAAATTTTGGATATGCTGTGTCTGATACATCTTTTTAATCACAATCACATCCTCTTGAAACCACTTCATCTACAGGGAGATTTGTATTCCAAAAGCAACAACCAAAATTTCAAGTTTATTTCACATGCAACAAAATCTGTTGAGTCTCCTCCCAAACTGGCTTCATCTTCTCTGCTACTTCATTCTTCAAAATCTGTAATTTCTCTAAACTGAAGGCAGTTCAGCAAAGAAAAACAAGAGCAATCCTACTTTCTAACAACTTTAAGACCACTCCGGGTTTGCATATCTAAATTCCCTTAAAACTGTAAAGCTCCTTAGTCAAATTCACAGGGACAGAAATTAGGGAGCCTGGGCAGGAAGGTGGGAGGGGGGCGGCGAGGGGAGAACAACGAGTTAGTGTTTAACAGGCACAGAGTTTCATTTGGAAAGATGAAAAAATCTGGAGATGGATAATGGTGATGGTTGCACAACAATGTGAATATCCTTAATGCCACTGAAATGTATGCTTAACAATGGTTAAAAAGTTAAATTTTATGTATATTTTAACATAATTTTTTAATTTTTTTAAGACTTTATTTATTTGACAGAGAGAGGCACAGTGAGAGCAGGAACACAAGCAGGGGGAGAGGGAGAGGGAGAAGTGGGGGGGGGAACCCGATGTGGGGCTCGATCCCAGGACCCTGGGATCATGACCTGAGCCAAAGGCAGACGCTTAACCAACTGAGCCACCCAAGCGCCCCTAACATAATTTTTTTAAAAAACTGTAAAGCTCTTGAAGTTTCCTTTTTTGTTCTGTTTTTTCCTTTTACTACAACACTAAGAATTCTTTAAGTGGGGAGCTGGCAAATTAGGAATCTTACAGCCATATTATCCATAGTCTGGCCAAATGGGCAGAAATTTCAGGACAGTTCTGAGATCCATAGATTTGTCTCCAATGCACTCAGAGGTTTAAATGACCTAGTCAATTGAGAAGGCAATTTGCCAGAATAAAAAATTTCATGTGAATTAAAAACACTGATTTCTTATAAATTCCTTTTAAGAGAGGAAAAATAAACCCTAAGCATCAAAGAGTCAAAATATCAGCTTACATTCTTGCTGGAAATGTGGAAGGCAATGTTAGATTAAAACCTTTGTTTCATGTACGTGATACATTCATCCTAGAGGAAAAATTTTTGAAACTTGTATTCATATTGAGAAGCATATAAAGACCTTTGTGTTCTATTTCAACTTTTTTCAAATATCCATGAGCTAATGAAGGGTAAATGTTCAAGCAAAACAGAAAAGTATAACCTTAATACTTCTTGTAGCCTATCATGTAAGAAAAGGTAACCTGCTAAATTCATAGCAGAAAATCTGCTGAGAAATAATGCAATGAAAACCAAATGCCATATCACCTTTAAAAAAAAAAAAAAACAGTAACAACAACAACACTTTTTTTTAAGTAGGCTCCACACCCAACCTGGGGTTTGAACTCATGACCCCAAGCTCAAGAGTTGCATGTTCTACCAGCTGAGGCAGCCAGGTACCCCTAAAAAACTTTTCAAAGGTTAAAAGAATTTGTCCTCCTTAATTGTAGGTACATCATCTATGGCAAATAAACATAGCTTTTCCGTTCTTAGATCAAAAGTCTCAAATTCATATAATAGATCATCCCTGATACAAAGTATGTATAAAGTAACAGTAGAGAGTTGGCAAGACTCTAAATAATATGATGTTACCTACTGCAGAAATGAAAATAACTTCATTTTTTATTTTACTCTAACTTTTTATGAATCAGAAACCTCTTGGGTCAAAACAAGAAATAGTCCTTGTTTTTACTCATTTTACTCCTTGTTGATTACTCCAGACAATATGTTTTTTAAGATTTTATCTATTTATTTATTTATTTATTTATTTGAGAGATAGTAAAAGAGATAGTGGGAGAGAGCATGAGCAGGGAAGAGAAGGAGAAGCAGACTCACCACTGAGCAGGGAGCCCAATACAGGGCTCAATCCCAGGAGAACCCTGACATCATGACCTGAGCCAAAGGCAGACACTTAACCAACTGAGCCACTCAGGCGCCTCCCTCTCTTTTTTTTAAGACTTTATTTATCGAGAGAGAGAGAGACAGAGATAGCAAGAGAGTCTTTCTTTACTTAACATTTACAGTGGCACCTATCATGTATCAAGGACCTATAGTAAGTGTTGTGCTTGGTTCTTAACATATATACCATTTAAAATACATAATTCCTCACAAGATATGTATTTCTGAGTTTTGTATTATTATTTAACTTGCCAGAAAAGGAAACTGAGGCTATCAGAGATTAGGTAACTACTTTCAAGTCAGACAGCTAAAAAACACAACAGATTTCTGAGATGAAAACTTTAAAATGAGACACGAAGAACTGAAAGATATAAAAAACAGTATCAGAGAAAAAGAACACTAATCAATGGGAATAATAATCAACGGGATTATCAGCACACTGAAGACAACAAAGGAAAGAATCATTGAAGGAGAAAGAATCTTGAGGAAGAAAAGTGTATCACTTCTTCCAACTGAAATACAAAAAGAAAACGGGGGAGAAGAAACAGAATCAAAGCTGAGAGATTAAATAGATGTAACATCTGTACAACTGGAGTGATTTTTAAAAAGAAAGTGATAAGGAAACAAGAACAATTGGAAGGAATGATGCCTCAGATTACTGCAAAATTAAACACACATTTGCACAAGCATACTTCCCAATAGTAGCCTAGAAAACAAGAAGGATTTAAGAAAAAAGTAGTCAAACCACAGTAGGAAGGAAAAAAACTTACATGCAGAGGTAGAAAAATAAGAATGACTGCAGACTCTTTGTCATGAATTATATAAGCTAGGAGATAATAGAATACCAGCTTTAAAATGAAGGGTTTACTGGTAGTAACCTCTTTGAAACATCCCAGGAGTACCTTTAGGGATGAAATTCTGCATGAGTATCCAACTTGGCAGCTCTCCTAGTTTGACATCCATAAGCTTCTGCCCTGGCAGCAGTCCAAAACAAAGCCACGTGAAGCTGTAGCAAACCAGGGAGCCCAAGATGGCTGACAAAGGAGGCTGGAAATCCCTGACCGTATAAGGAAGAAAAAGCATGAAATCCTGGTCCCAAGAAATCCCCACCCCAAGTAATAAATATTCTACCCCCTAGTTAACAACTGTCAATACAAGATAGAAACCCAAACCCCCAGGCACACAACTCTATCTCTGACTCTCTCTGTTTCTGTCTCTCTCTGACTCTCTCTCTCCCTCTCTCTCATTCGAGCTCATGGGCTCTCATCTCTACTTTTCACCTAATAAACTTTCCTGCTTGTGTTGCTCATCCACTGTGCTGCATGTCTGTCCTTGAATTCGTTCTTATTACAAGACCAAGAACCTTCAGTAACTCCTTTGTCTGGCTCGGTTGAGGCCCCACAGTCCAGGGTCTCCCCAGTTCACCCAGCAACACTTACAGAACACCAGCAGACAGAAAATCAGTAAGAATATGGAACACTACAGCAACACTAAACAACGTGACCTAGCTGATATTTACGCAACACTCTATCCAACAACAGGAAAAAACACTTTTTTCCAAGTGCATAGAGCACATTTATAAATCAAAGTCATACAAAGTATATTCTCTGATCACAATGAATTAAATATCAAGAAAAAGATATCTGGGAAAATCCCCCAATGTTTGGAAACTTAATGACACACTTGTAAATAACCCATGAATAAAAGAAGAAATCAAAAGGGAAACGTAAGTATTTCAAACAGAATGAAGATGAAAACACAGTAACTGAGATTTGAGGGATGTGGCTAAAGTGCACTTAAGGAAAATTTATTGTACTAGATGACTAATCAGAAAAGAAGTAACAAATCAATGATATCAACTTCTACCTTAAGAAGCTAAGAACTCTAGAGAACTTAGAAAGTTCAGAAAAAAGAAAGAGCCACCTATGCTGAAATCATAAGCCCACTGAAGAGAATCATGTACCCCTAAAGATATAGTTGAAGACGGCACAGTCTCAGTTCACTGGATGGCAGAGAAGTTGATGAAATGTCTGGATGAAGTGTCACACAAGTTTTTAAGAAATGGCTGTTGTGGTTAGAAAGCAGTATGTCTACATTTAAAACTTTAAAGTAGGAATAGTAGCCAGAAATAAGTTGCCAAAGTCAAAGTGACTAAATCAAAAGAAAATCACGGAGATGTAAATTGCAAAGAAATGGAAAAGCCAGATGAAACCAAATAGATGAAATAGATGAAACCAAACATAGGGAAGTTGTATTCAACAAGGGTGATAGGCAGTCTGAGAGAAGACCAAGGAGTCAAAAAGAGTTTAATACACAGTTAAAGTAGCATGGGTTGAAAAGTCAGCTTTTATTTTAATAACTTAAATAGCAGGTAATTTTAAAACTCACTTTGGTATTCTTTTGTCAAAATAGAATGTCCTACACTTTTAAGCTACTGTGGTTTTTTCCTCTTCTATACTTTAAGTAAAACTTATTTATGAGTTGCACTGGTATTCTTACATAAAAAGTGTTAGCCTAAGTTTTTCTTAATTTATTAGATGATAACATCTCAATAAAAATAAAATTTCAAGTAGTGTTCACTAGGTAGATATTTCCTGACTGCCGACTAATGTTAGAAATCCAGTTAGCATTAAGGATATTGGGGACCCAATGATAATATAAGCCTAGGCCAATATACCTAAATAATACCTTAATTTTAATTCATTAGTAAAAACATTAAATGCAATGATGTCATTAGCCATTTCCTGTCAATCTTTCTACAGAAAGTTCAACTTAAGGGGCACCTGGGTGGCTCAGATGGTTAAGCGTCTGTCTTTGGCTCAGGTCATGAACCCAGGATCCTGGGATCAAGTCCCGCATCGGGCTCCCTGCTAGGTGGGGAGGCTGCTTCTCCCTCTGACTCTGCCTCTCTCTCTCTGACTCTCATGAATAAATAAATAACACATGTAAAAAAAAAAAAAAAGAAAGTTCAACTTAAATTACCCAAATTTGTTTTTAAAATGCTTCTAACAAATTTCTTAAAAGCTATCTTACTTTTAAAATATAAAATTTTAACTGCAAAACCCTGGAGAAGCTTTAAAGTGGAATATGTGGTGAATTATCCTAAACGAGGATACATTCTTTTTCAGAATTATAATCTTATCTTCCTCCAGATTAAATTAGAAGAAAATTAGATAAAAGGTAAAATAGCAGACATAATAAACCAAAAAATTATTAATGAAGCATGATAGTGTGTCATAAAGTTTTATAAAATTTTTTTTAAAGATTTTATTTATTTGACAGAGAGAGACACAGCGAGAGGGAACACAAGCAGGGAGAGTGGGAGAGGGAGAAGCAGGCTTCCCATGGAGCAGAGAGCCCAACGCGGGCTCGATCCCAGGACCCCGGGATCATGACCCAAGCCAAAGGCAGATGCTCAACGACTGAGCCACCCAGGTGCCCAAGTTTTATAAAATTTTAACCTGCTTACCTATGAACATACTCCCATCACTGGAATACCATCTGAAACATCCTAGAGAAGGCATGTAACTATCTATTGACCAAAACTTGGTGGAAATGACAAAAGGTTATATACCAGGTTATGGACTCTGAATTGGTATTTTATGTGTCTATGAATCAGAAAGTAATTGGAAACCAAATCATTATAAATGCATAAGCAGAGAAAGATAATGCAAAAGGGCTTGAAATTAGAAACATAACAAAACAGAAACTGCAAAGTTACAAAGCATGGAAAGGGACCTTTTAGAAATAAGTAAAATGATAGCTTAAAACTACAATGAAGAAGAAAATGAATCCACAGTGGAACTGAGAATGCAAATTTGCAACATCGATTCATTCAAGTAAAGAAAAATACACTAAGGGAATACTTAAACAAGAAAAGAATAAACTATCTCCACCTTCCCGTTTTGGACTATTCTACTCACATCATTTTCTGAGCATTTTCTGAGATATCCCCACATAGCTCCCAACTGACTGCCTAAGAATACTCAATATAGTAGCTTATATCTACTTATTTAATTGTGCTTTCATAACTCCCTTAAAATTCATGGCTTTACTTCACCAATCCCCCCAAAATGGAAATTTCCCCTCAGCTGGATATTACTGTTCATCCTTTTTCATTCCTAAAGCCTAACTTCTGGTTTAGGCTAAGATAACTCAATGTTTCTATACCCTAAATTTTCTTCTAATCAGTACAAAATCAGTCTACAAAACTCATCCTTTTTGCTCACCAAAAAGCCATGATCATTATCTCCTTTTGAAAACAATGATTTGATTTTCATTATTTACCACTGTTGATTCAACAACTATATCATTAAAGTTAGCTAATCAAAATATAAATAGCTTCATTGGCTCTTTCAATCCATATTACTACAATTAAAATTAAGCTTAAGAATTCTGGTGAATCCCACATGACAAGTTAGAAAATCTAAGAACAAAATTTCTCTAGGAAATATAGGTTCTTTATTATTTTTAGTAGCTGTTAATCTTACTTTTACCAAAATTCCTTCATAATTCTACAAAATAAGTCAACTCACCCTCATGGAACAAGCAAAGTCTTTGTGCCAGACTTCTTTCTCATCTCATAACTGAGGCATCATTCATTTATTCAACAAACATTCTTTTGGTGCCAATAACTCACAGCCATTCTATCAAGTGTTTGAGATTTAAAAGAGATCTATCAGTTTTTATCCTGGAAGAGCTAGTGTCAGGGTCTAGTGTGGAGGTCCCAAACCCAAACGTCTGTAGATGCCAGGCCATGAACCTGAACAAGACTGGGTATAAGACAACAGAGACTAGTAAGAACTATGATGAACGGGAGAGCACATCTTCATCTACAAGCAAACTCAAGGTTTTTTAAGTATTATAGGAGCTTCAACTTTCTGGAGCCTACCAGTTTATGACTTGTGGTTAATATGGATCTAAATATACATAAAAGAATCATTTTACAGTAAAGTGCATTTAATAGAGCTGTTTAAAGACTTCGGAGGGGCACCTAGGTCATTAAGCGTCTGCCTTCGGCTCAGGTCAAGATCCCAGGGTCCCAGGATTGAGTCCCGCATCAGGCTCCCTGTTCAGCGAGGAGCCTGCTTCTCCCTCTCACTCCCCCTGCTTGTGTTCCTTCTTTTGCTGTGTCTCTGTCAAATAAATAAATAAAATCTTTAAAAAATAAAAATAAAGACTTCTGAGAAAATAAAAAAGTACTTATAATTTCATCTCTCATCCAGTTGTATCCAAATGTTTACTGAGTACTAATCATGTATCCATGAAAACAAAACAAAACAGATGAGAAGAGGTAAAACATCTAAACACTATATGCCAGCACTTTTCTAAGCACTTTACATATATTAACTCATTTTAGCCTCATAACAATATTATGAAATAGGGGCCATTATTATCCCCATTTTTTTAAAGATTTTATTTATTTATTTATTTATTTATTTATTTATTTATTTATTTATTTAGAGCAAGGGGGTGAGAGAGAGAGCACACGCTCTGGGGCACACATACAAGCTCTGGGGGTGGGGGGGAAGGGAGAGGGAGAGAAAATCACAAGCAGATTCCACACTCTGCGTGGAGCCCATCACAGGACTCGGTCTCATGACCCTGAGATCATGACCTGAGCCAAAATCAGAAGTCGGCTGCTTAACTGATGGAGCCACACAGGCACCCCTAAACCCATTTCAACGGTGAAGTTTAGAACTTGCCCAAAGTCACCCAGCAAGGAACTGAGAATCCAAAATCATTCTGGCTCCAGAGCCCATGTTCTTAACTGCTTTTCTATGCTAGTGCATCACATTCCCAGAAATCTCCTAATCTCTCATCTAGGTTATATGCTCCTTCAACATTGTCTCATAGCACCCTGCGCTTCCTTCTACCACAGGATTTTCCTCTTAATTGTCTGACTACCAAACTGAGCTGTGGGCTTTTTGAGATAAATAAAACCAAACACGTATCATTGTTATTTTCAGCATCTTATCGTAATCTGGCACAGAGTAAGTCCTCACTTCGGCAAACTGTACTGAATAAATATAAATGAACAGCACAGTTTTGGGACCAAATAAAAACAAGCCAGGAGCACCTTGGTGGCTCAGCTGGTTGAGCATCCAACTCTTGATTTTGGCTCAGATCATGGTCTCAGGGTTGTGAGACTGAGCCCCAAAAGTCAGGCTCCATACCCCCATGTGGAGCCTGCTTAAGATACTCTCTCTCTCTTCCTCTGCCCCTTCCCAACCCCAAATACATGCTCACTCTCTCTCAAAAAAAAATGTTTAAATAAAAATTTAATAAATTAAGTAAATAAATAAAAACAAGCCAATAGATATAGATAGAAAACACATGGAATAACACCCAGTGCTCCATGCAGAACGTGCCCTCTTTAATACCCATCACCAGGCTAACCCATGCTTCCACCCCCTCTCCCTCTAGAACCCTCAGTCACTGGGTGTTATATGCAAACAATGAATCATGGAACACTACATTAAAAACTAATGATGTAATGTATGGTGATTAACATAACATAATAAAAAAAAAGAAAGAAAACACATGGAATTAGCCCAAGAAACTGTGAAATGAAAACATAAAAAAATTGTTAAGAGCACTTTAAAAGCTGTTAATATATGTACAGATTATTAAAGGGGTAAGATTATTTTTAAAGATTTTATTTATTTATTTATTTATTTATTTATTTG